>NC_053490.1:210850946-211021061 GCF_905171775.1 Rana temporaria | reverse complement strand
GACTGATTGTTATAGTTATAGATCCAGCCAGTGCTGTGCTGAGTATTTAACAACAGTTGAGCGATAACAATAAAACATATTGGAAAATATAGAAAAGTAATTGGTTATAAACAATAGTCAACAATTTGAAAAAAAAAATCCCAAATTCTAACAGCGATCTAGGGCCCTAAATATATTCAGAGTGGATCCCCAGAGCGTAAAGGGATCTAAAATAACTGTGGGCGAGGAAAACTAATGAGGGAGGCCTACAGAGTGGGAGGGGCAAAAATGGATACAATACGGGATACCATATTTAGATAGCAAGAATAGAATATGGTAGGGAGGATACATAGTTTAGAAGAAGGTTCATATGAGTACTACTTTTACAAGTAAAAAAACAAAAAAGAAAATGATATAGTTTATAAAAAGGACTTAAAACTAATATACTCATTGAGCCCAGGATGTTTGGTGGCATCCAAACTATGTATCCACCTTGTTTCAAGTTGTAGAAGGGTCACATCGATACCACCACCACCACGAACATGTAGGGGTAAATGCTCGAGAGCGGAAAACCGTACTACATTTGAATCGTAATTGTGTTGACATCCAATGTGTCGATTCAAGGCAGTAGTTAATTTCTTAAATAGAGGCAATATTCGATCTCTAATTCTCTTGAAAAACGGACGTTTAGACTTGCCGACATAAAAACATCCGCACTGACATAGCGCCAAGTAGAAAACACCGACCGTCTTACATGTCACTCTGTGTTTGATAGTATGAACAAAGCCATTCGGAAGAAGTACATCTCTAGAATTGGATAAAAAAGAGCAGATGTTGCATCTTCCACAAGGGAAGGTACCCATCTGTATCGAAACATTTTGTGTTCTTGGACAAAAATGACTAGATGCCAGTCAGTCCTTCACCGAAGGGGCGGGGGTCGATATGTTATTTCCGGGTGCGGTTTAATATATTTTTTGATAGTATTGTCTGCCAGCAAGATAGGCCAGATTTTTTTTTAGAATATTTCTCATTTGACCGTGTTGTTTACAAAATTGCGTGATTATGTGAACAGATTCATTGGGCTTGGGTAGTCTGGTTGAATGAATAAGATCTTTCCTGTTAAGCTTAACAACTCTGTTGAAAGATCATTTCAGGAGAGATTGACTATAACCCCTAAAGAGTAATCTATCATGCAAATCATTGTCAGCCTTAAAGAAATTCAGATCAAGAGTACAGTTTCTCCTAAGCCGTACATTGGCTATAGGGGATGCTGTCAAGCAGAGGTTTAGGGTGTGCACTACTGGCGTGCAAAATGGTATTGCCCGATGAGGGTTTCCGGTAAAGAGAAGAACGAAGAGTCCCCTCTCGATCGACATGAATTTTAAGGTCGAGGAAGTTACATTTAAATTAATGGAAACATTTAAATAAAAAAATAAAAAACACAACAAACCCATGTAAATGAACTAAAAATGCGCATACAGAAATGCACAGTGATTGCAGAGCTTGTGGTGTAAGTGAACCTAAAGCAGTTGAAACAATGAAAACTAGTTGGTTGCTTTAGGTTACTTCTCTCCTTACCTTTTTAAACTGGTGCTATTTTTTTACCTAAACGTTATATTCCCTACATTAAGGTAAAAATGCTCCACTAACTCTTTGCTACCTCCCCCAAACATTTACCTTGCTCCTCTCACAATCCAGCGCTGTCCCGGTTGCAGGTCTGCTCCCTTCACTTCCTGGTCTCACAGGAGACACAGACAGCGGGGGGGAACCATAGGCTCTTACTGCTATCAGTCAAATCCTCTGAAAAGGGATCTGGGGGCGTGGATGAGCCACGCTGTATTAGCCAGATTCAGAGAGACTTAGGCTGGCGTATCAGTACATACGCCAGCCTAAGTCTGAATGTGCGCCCGCGCTAATTTAAGCGTATTCTGGTAACCAGATACGCTTAAATTAGGCTTAGATACGAGCGGCGTAAGTGTTTTACACCCTCGTATCCTAAAGTGTAATATTTAGGCTGACCGCTAGGTGGCGCTTCCATTGCGGTCGGCGTAGAATATGTAAATCAGTAGATACGCCTATTAACGAACGTATGCCCGGCCGACGCAGTACAGATACACCGTTTACGTAACGCATTAGCGGCCTAAAGTTATTCCATCAAATAGATGGAATAGTAATGTTAAGTATGGCCGCCGTTCCCGCGTCGAAATTCGAAAATGTTTACGTCGTTTGCGTAAGTCGTCCGTGAATAGGGATTTACGTCCACATCGAAATCAATAGGCCCGTGCGGCGGACTTAGCCGCAATGCACACTGGGAAATGTAGGCGCATGCGCAGTTGCAAAAAAACTTCAATCACGCCGGGTCAAGCCTAATTATCATAAAACACGCCCCCTCAGCCAAATTTGAATTAGGCGCCCTTACGCCCGCCCGCTTTAGGCTATGCCGCCGTAACTTAGCAGGCAAGTACATTGTGAATCATGTACTTGCCTCGCTAACTTACGGCGGCGTAGCCTAAATGCCTTAAGCTACGCTGCCGCAAGTATGCGCTCGCCATCCTGAATCTAGTAGCTATATGTGTGGATACACACAGCCCAGCTCAGGAGTGTGCCCGCTTGGGTGCTCCCTCAGCAAGTTGTGCACTCACAAAAAGCAGAAGCAGACAGCATCGGTGGGGGACGGAAAAAGAGAAGATAAGCCACTGCTCTACAATATCCCTGCACAAAGCAGGTAAGTATGGCCTTTTTTTTATTTTAACAAAACACAAATTTACTACCGCTTTAATCCCTTCTCACAAATTAACCCCCAGCACAATGTCACATACCAGGGATACATTTATAAATGCTCCTTCATTAAAGCCACTGAGGGACAGGTAGAGGGAGAGGGAAAAAGAGACTTTCTTTCTGAATTTGCATAGTAATCTGCATGGATCTAAATATTTTTTTCAACTGTAACATGTCTTTCACAGCCAAATATGGTAATCTCAACGATATTCCTTGTACTGGTGCCTCACATGAAACCGGAAGTCAAGATGGGGAAAATATTTCAGGTGAGTCCCACACACTTTCTGTATTTTAATGCATATGGTCAACTCCAGCAGTGTATTTTCTGTGCACATGTACATACTGGCACAGAACTAATAAAGATTAGCCAAAACATTTTGACCCCTTTCACACGGGTGGGCGAATTGAGTCTGCCTGTCAGTTTTTCAGGTGGACCCGATCGAACCACCCATTGCCCTTTATGGTGCGGTGTCTGTTGACACCCGCTGACATCTGATCCTATCCGCTAAGATCAATTCCCTATCTATGTATAGGTGTTCCTTCAGCCATGAGCTTGTTATGACATGTTGACTCTTTGGACTTGGCAAACTAGTTAAAATCCATAATTTTCAATTAAAGGAGTAAAAACATTTCTGCTGCTGCATTTCAGATGGTATGGGCTTTAATTATAGTGGTTCTGCTATGACTGAGACTTAGACCAGTTATAAACACATTAGCAGAAAGTTGCTGCTGGTCAATAAAATGAGGTTCTAAGGTACGCATGACTGTTTTAGTTAGCTAATTTGTGTTTCCCTATACACCTAACATGACTATATATTTATCCATCACTGCAGTAAAAAATGTATTTTGTTAGACACTGAGCTTGATTTTCTAAATAGAGTGTGTTTGCATCTCCTCACTAGCAACACTTGACAGGGGTTCCAAAACTTCCTTTCTCTATCTGAAACCATAAAACCCTTTTCACACTGGCAGAGTCTGCCAGCAGATCCGCTTGCTCAGCGGGGGATTTCTCCACTGAGCAGGTGGATGAAAGGTCCATGTCTGCTGATGCAGAGCAGACACAGACGTTTTCCTCTATGGCCGATCAGATGGAAATGGACCACCTGTCTGTTTCCCTCTGACTGTCATCCAATCCAATACATCAGGGTTAGTGAATTAAAATTCAAGGAGGTCCAGTAACTAAAACTAATTTTTGTCCGAGGTCCGAATCACAAGTCTGTGCCATGAAAGATTGTACGTGTCTACTTTTTTTTTCTTCTTAGTGCTGCACTCTCTGATGCTTTTCTTACTTTTTCCTGGTAATACTCTGTAAATGTAAACGTCCCCAATAGTGTTCCCCCTTACATCAAGTGCCCCTACCAGAGTAATTCAATACATTACATTGGGTGTCCCCATCAGTTTACCCCCATAAATCAGTTGCCACGTCAGAGTATCCTTTTTTATCAGGTGTCCCCATCAGAGTGCCCCCTTACATCAGGTATTCCCGTCAGTGTTTCCTCTTACAACAGGTTTCTTCATCAGTGTGCCCCCTTACATCTGGTGTCTCCCATCAATGTGCCCCCTTACATTATTTGTCCCCATCAGAGTGTCCCCTTACATTAGGTGCCGTCATCAGAGTGCCCCTTTACATCAAGTGTCTCCATCACATCAGGTGTGCCCATCAGAGTGCTTCTTTACATTAGGTGTGCTCATCACAATGTCCCCTTACATCAGGTGTCCCCATCAGAGTGCCCCTTTACATCACCAGGTGTGCCCATGCTGTTTTGACACAACACCGGGAAGTGTATACACTCCAGTACACAAACAGTTTGCTGTTTTGACAGGACAGCGGCAAACAAGGAAAAAGTTGTCGCCGCCCTGGAGGCAGCCATGTTGCTGGTTAGTATTAGAGCCAAATAAAAACGTCCGCTCTGCTCATAATATCGTGTACCGGAGTGTACACACTTGCTGGTGTTGTGCAAAGTAATAAAGTGATTCAGCGCTGAAAAAAATATAATATAAGACTAAACTAAAATAGATTGCAAGCCAGCACTGCAGATATAATCCAAAAAATATCTCAAAGTGAATAAATAAATAAATAGTGCAGCGCAAGTGAATATGCCTAAAAATTCAAATAATCAAAAATAGATACATAATAAAAAATAAATACATAAAGTCCATAGAGTGCAAAGTGATAAAGGTGCTCCAAAAAATATACAGTGGTGATATATAGTGCAGAAATCTTCATCAGATCTGTGACCCATAGGACAGGATAATCCTCCACCAAGGCTAATGGATGGCCTCTCACCTCAGCGATTCGACCTGTGGCTAGGTCAAAAAGCAAATATCATATCCTCCACACAGTAAATGGCAAGCAGCTTTCAGGGTTCAACTCCAAAAACGTCCACCAGATGGAACCAGCAAGCAATAAACAAATAATCTCCCATAGATCATTCAATGGACCGAGAAAGAGTAAAACAAACACACTCTAAGTGTTCACTGCTTAAAAGGTTTAATAATCACAACAAAAGTTTAAAAACCACTCACATTGTAAAGCACTCTGGTCCGAGTGCAAAGATAGCAGCTTGTACCGCAGCTCAGAGGCCCGGATCAATGTGTACAGCGTGTGTAGGTCTCTGTGAGGCCAACGTGGATGACGTCGTCGTAGCGAGGGGGAGGAGCTACGACGACGTCATCCACGTTTGCCTCACAGAGACCTACACACGCTGTACACATTGATCCGGGCCTCTGAGCTGCGGTACAAGCTGCTATCTTTGCACTCGGACCAGAGTGCTTTACAATGTGAGTGGTTTTTAAACTTTTGTTGTGATTATTAAACCTTTTAAGCAGTGAACACTTAGAGTGTGTTTGTTTTACTCTTTCTCGGTCCATTGAATGATCTATGGGAGATTATTTGTTTATTGCTTGCTGGTTCCATCTGGTGGACGTTTTTGGAGTTGAACCCTGAAAGCTGCTTGCCATTTACTGTGTGGAGGATATGATATTTGCTTTTTGACCTAGCCACAGGTCGAATCGCTGAGGTGAGAGGCCATCCATTAGCCTTGGTGGAGGATTATCCTGTCCTATGGGTCACAGATCTGATGAAGATTTCTGCACTATATATCACCACTGTATATTTTTTGGAGCACCTTTATCACTTTGCACTCTATGGACTTTATGTATTTATTTTTTATTATGTATCTATTTTTGATTATTTGAATTTTTAGGCATATTCACTTGCGCTGCACTATTTATTTCTTTATTCACTTGGTGTTGTGCAAAAACAGCAACTCGTCTAACTCTCCAAGTACTAATGCATTATCTCCAATTACTGATGGTTTACAAGACCAGATGTGACGCAATTGGCTATTTTGACAGAACACCGGAAGGCGGAAGCCGCAACATAACAAACAGCAGGGGGCATGCACGGGACGAGGCGGGGCTTATCTAGTGGCCCGGCCAAGAGCCGTGAGATGGTAAGCAGCAGTGAGAGGGACAGTCCCAGCAACCAATGACTGCTGAGCAGAGGAGTGGAATGTGGCGCTGTACATTGGTGGCCTGATGGTCCGGACAGGATCGTCGCTCAGTCCCTGTTTAGACCGCGGGCCACCATTTAGTAGACGGCTGGTCTACACTACAGTGTTGCCAACCTACCAGATTGAAATTTACTGGCATGACACCCAAAATTTACTGGCACAGCCACGTTGTTACTGGCATTTCACAAAAGTTACAAAATTACATTTTTAGGTGCAAATTTCAGTATTTAGGCTACAAACAAGTACGCTAGGCAAATAACAATGTGATTTAAGGTAGATATTAAGGTAAAACAACATATTTTTGTTATTTTCAATATAAAAAGGGCAAATTATTTAGTCACATCACGCCCTGCCTCTATCCCCCTCTGCCACCAACACCCCCTGCCTCCACTCCCCTCTGCCACCAACACCCCCTGCATTCACCCCCTCTGCGGTGCCACAACCTCCCCTTGCCTCCAACCTCCCTCCAATCTCTCCCAGGCCCCCTGTCTCCAATCACCCCCTGCCTCCATCCCCCTCTGCGGTGCCACCAACAACACCTGTCTCCATCCTCACCCTCTGCGATGTCACCATCCCCCTCTGCCTCCAATCACCCCCTGCCACTAACACCCCGTGCCTCCAATCTCCCCCAGGCCCCCTGCCTCCAATCACCCCTGCCTCCATCCCCCTCTTTGGTGCCACCAACAACCCCTGTCTCCATCCCCCACCCTCTGCGGTGCCACCATCTCCCTCTGCGGTGCCACCAACAACCACTGCCTCCAATCACCCCTGCCAAACACCCGCTGCCTCCAATCTCCCCCTGGTTCCATTGCTTCCTGCCTCCATCCCCCTCTGCGGCTCCACTGCAGCCACCATCACCCCCTGCCTCCAATCTCCATGCGCAGTTCCAAGCCGAACCAATCTCGGCTATTTTTACTGGCACATTTCCCGCAACCATGGACATTTACGAACGGGGGAAAAAGTGCCAGTTTTTACGTACTGTCCGTAAAAATACGGACGGTTGGCTACACTAGGCTATTTCCTCCATTCTAAAAACAAATTCTCCCATTGCAGTGAAACCTCATATGTATGAAAAAAAATGGTGGTAAAAAAACAAGGCCCTCTATGAACCACCCCCACTGCGCTCAGCTGGAGATAAACAAGTGAATCAAATAGTAGTGAACTATAGCAGCTGCTATTAATGAAAATATAAATGTGACAAACAATACCTATAATGACACCTCGGTGTATAATGTGTCAATATGTGTAAACAAAGCAGCGCATGTGAAAAAAAAAAAAAAAAACGTAATCACATAAACAATTTAAATGAATAAACGGATAAAGTGATTGCCACCTTATATGTGAAAGAAATCAGTGCACAATCAATGAAAAAAGTTGCACAAAAAGAAATGAATAAAAGTCTATGAGCCCGTGAACTTGATGAATCCAAATGAAACTGTGATTAGTAAAGCCCCGTACACACGGTCGGACTTTTGCCCAACCAACTTCAAAATCCGGCACTTTTCGTATTTGTCCGACCGTGTGTACGTTCCATCGGACCAACTTTTTTGGCTTCAATCGGACAAAAAGTTGGGTCTGTGAACGGACCAACTTTCTGTTCCGAAAAGTCCGATTGTGCAAAGTGCGACCGTGTGTACAGCAAACCATCGGACTTTTGGACAAAGTACAAATGCGCATGCTCAGAACCAATGTCAAAATCAACCAACAATAGCAGAAGTTAACCAAAGGGTGGCGGTAAAGAGCAAGTAAAACCACGTGATGTTGGGAAAGTGTTAGAAAAGTTTGCAGAAAAGTCCGAGCGTGTGTATGCTATGGGTGTGATCGGACAAATCAATTAAGACAAAAATCCAAGGGAAATTTTGTTGGATGTCCTACCGTGTGTATGAGCCTGTGATCATATCACAAAAGAAATCTCCTAGTATTCTTCCACCACACCCAAGTGTTGAAAGTGAATCCACCACCCTTAAGCCCCATACACACGGTCACACTTTTTGCCAACCAACTTCAAAATATGCACGTTTTCTAATTTGTCTGACCGTGTGTACGCTCCATCGGACCAACTTTTTCGGGTTTCATCCAACAAAAAGTTGGGTCTGCAAACGGACCAACTTTTCGGCAACAAAAGTCTGATGGTGCTTTGTCTGACTGTGTGTACAGCAATCCAACCAACTTTTGGACAAAGTGCAAATATGCATGCTCAGAACCAATGTTAAAAGCAACAAACAATAGCAGAAGTTAACCAAAGGGTGGCGGTAAAGAGCAGAAAATAGCAAAAAAAACATGTGATGTTAGGAAAGTTTTAGAAAAGTTTGCAGAAAAGTCTGACTGTGTGTATGCTATGGGTGTGGCCGGACAAATCAATTAGGAAAAAAATCCAAGGGAAATTTTGTTGGATGTCTGACTGTGTGTATGAGCCTTTATAGACTGCGCACTCACCGCGACAATTTGCCTCACACTCTCGTGTTTTGGCAAATGAGTTTTAGGTAGGATCCCTAGGATCAAACAGGTAGGTATCCGTTTCCAGGCAGTGCAATCCAGGGAGGTTTTCACATGGATAAAGGAAAAGAAGTGCACAATAGTGTGATATTGTAAAAACAACTTTAATAACACATCTATTGCTAATCCTCCAAAATAACCACTCACAAACAAACTTGAAAATCAGGCAGTGAATAAATCCAACTGTAAGCCAAGGTGATGAACAAAAAACTTCTCCAGATATGACAGTGGTCACGGCGGAAACATCCCTGGACGCAGCACAAACAAGACATCACATCACATGCTGCGTCCAGGGATGTTTACGTTTGTATGGACGCAGCCATACACAGCGGGACACTCACGTGGGCTGAAGCAGCACTTCCGGGAAGCTGATGCGGGGTGGACACACGTGAATTCACCTAATTATCAAGTAAGCATATTTAAGCAATCACTTGTGACTTGGCAGCCACTTCCATGATTAAGTCTATACGACGAAACATGTCGGAAATTGGCAACTAAGTCACTATTACAAGTCTACCCTGAATTGGTTTGGTTATGGGACGTTTTTAGCCAGGACAGGCACCTCAAATTCAGCATCTTACTCCATTACATCATAAGGGCTGCGAGTACGTTTTTGGGCTGCTCTATGGTCCGCCGTGACCACTGTCATATATGGAGAAGTTTTTTGTTCATCACCTTGGCTTACGTTTAGATTTATTCACTGCCTGATTTTCAAGTTTGTTTGTGAGTGGTTATTTTGGGGGTTTAGCAATAGATGTGTTATTAACCTCCCTGGCGGTAAATATTGGTATAAAGATGAGGGATGGACAGCCGCACTCAAAAACAAACGGGTTGTCTTTATTCAAATCAACAGCAAGAACACAGCAGATCACAGCAATAGGAACAGGAGAATACCGACGTTTCGCACTGGCTTCAGTGCTTATTCATGGCTTATTCATGAATAAGCACTGAAGCCAGTGCGAAACGTCGGTATTCTCCTGTTCCTATTGCTGTGATCTGCTGTGTTCTTGCTGTTGATTTGAATAAAGACAACCCGTTTGTTTTGGAGTGCGGCTGTCCATCCCTCATCTTTATACCAATATTTGCCTTAGTGCATTGCCTGCACCCTTGGAGTCCTATATTTGTGAAACGACCCTACAATAGACCTACCTTGAGCGGTGATCTTCTCTCTCCCTGGCGGTAAACCTGAGCATGACTCGGGGTTGATTTTTTATGCTAGGATCGGTAACCCTGAGTCACGCTCGGGCTGGACGTGCAGAGTGTGCAGCGGCGCGGCTTACCTTTAGCTGGATCCACAGGCAAGTTACTTACCTTGTCCCTGGATCCAGCGATGCCACCCCGCTGTGTGAGCGAGCGGGACCTCCTCGCTCGATTCACAGTCTCCCCGTGTGCCGCCGATCTCCGTTCCCTGCGACGTTACGACGCACGGGAGCGGAGAATGGCGCCAAATTCAAAAAAGTAAACAAACACTTTACATACAGTATACTGTAATCTTATAGATTACAGTACTGTATGTAAAAAATACACACCCCCCCTTGTCCCTAGTGGTCTGCCCAGTGCCCTACATGTACTTTTATAAAAATAAAAAATTTAATTTCTGCCTAAAAACTGTAGATTGTCCAAAAGTGTCCCTTTATGTCAAAAATGGTTTTAGATCAGCTAGAAAACAGCGATAATAAATTATAATCACTTGCAGAAATGTGCGATAGCGATTTGTGGGGAAATTCGTCATAAAAAAAATAATAATAATGACAGCGACAATTCTGCAACTGAGCACATTTCAGTGATTTTGAGTTGATTACATTATTGAATAATTTTTATTATAATTATATTATTATTTGTTATAATTATTTATAATTATTTATTATATTATAATTTATAATTTTGTTTTAAAAAAAAAATCATACCCGGGATGCCTACAAGACTCTTGCTTGGTCAGATTTAAGTGAGTTATTTCTAAAAATTACAGGCCTACAGTATAAAACGCCAAATTTCCTTGCAAAATAATTGTACCGCTTTTGGTACGTAATTCCAGACAGAATCATACCGCCAGGGAGGTTAAAGTTGTTTTTACAATATCACACTTGTGCACTTCTTTTCCTTTATCCATGTGAAAACCTCCCTGCATTGCACTGCCTGGAAACGGATACCTACCTGTTTGATCCTAGGGATCCTACCTAAAACTCATTTGCCAAAACACGAGAGTGTGAGGCAAATTGTCGCAGTGAGTGCGCAGTCTATAAGGGTGGTGGATTCACTTTCAACACTTGGGTGTGGTGGAAGAATACTAGAAGATTTATTTTGTGATATGATCACTTACTAATCACAGTTTCATTTGGATTCATCAAGTTCACGGGCTCATAGACTTTTATTCATTTCTTTTTGTGCAACTTTTTTCATTGATTTTGCACTGATTTCTTTCACATATAAGGTGGCAATCACTTTATCCGTTTATTCATTTAAATTGTTTATGTGATTAAGTTTTTTTTTTGTTTTTCACATGCGCTGCTTTGTTTACACATATTGACACATTATACACTGAGGTGTCATTATAGGTATTGTTTGTCACAAACCTCATATGTAGCTAAAAATAGAAATGTATAGTTACCTGCAACATCATCTCTCTGGGCTTCTCATTCTTCCCCCCTGAACTGTGTGGGCGGGCACACTGATTGATTGAACACTAATTTTAGACGTTTCTATTAAAACAAAAATAGCTTTTCAGTAAAACGAAATTTTTGAACTATCAATATAGCAATGGACAGCCTTGAACCCCTGGACCTTAAATGCACTACCACAGCTCCAGTTCTTAGGCTGATATTTATACAGTACAAAACCTGTTTAACAAGTAGTAAACAAAAAATATTGAAAGGAATATTGCTGCGCTAATCAGTGGTGAATGGATAAGTGAATAAGCAGGTGGGGGAGGGGAATGAAAGTAGGTGTAATTGAAATGAGGAGCAATATAGCCCAAATGGCATCAGCATAAAAATAAATATAAATGATCAGTGAACAATAACAGTAATGGTGCAAATCATATAACTACACAGGTTCCTCTTAATGTGATGAAATACACTATAAGTAATGGTGCAAAAAAAAAAAAAAATTCCAGGTAGCTGTGCTAAGTGACACTCCTATACTGGTGATAAACAGTCCATCAACAGAGTTTGAAAAATATTAGCAAAAAATATAAGTAAAATTTCAAAAGTCCAAGAAAGCAAAAGTGCAAGTGTAGGTCCGCAATATGGAGTGAGAGGAAAATGGGTATCCAGTGATCCTTTTAGGGTAAGTAAGGATGTCCCCTTACCTTACTGCTGTAAGGTAACAGCATATAGATCCAACCACATTAGATGGTTCACTCGATGGGCTCTGATCTAACAACGGCAGGTCCTCCTTGGAGTTCTCGTCCCAGATTGGTCAGTTTCTCGCCCCAAAGAAATAAAGCATCGATGGTGTGATACCGTTTTAAAAATTGTAATTCTCAAAGAAAATAGACAGGGGTACTCACATAATCCAAAATACAATTGAGCATGTAAAAAAGAGAGGTATCGGAGGTGACGTTGGCGACAGATTGCCCCTCTTTTTTACATGCTCAATTGTATTTTGGATTATGTGAGTACCCCTGTCTATTTTCTTTGAGAATTAACATTTTTAAAACGGTATCACACCATCGATGCTTTATTTCTTTGGGGCGAGAAACTGACCAATCTGGGACGAGAACTCCAAGGAGGACCTGCCGTTGTTAGATCAGAGCCCATCGAGTGAACCATCTAATGTGGTTGGATCTATATGCTGTTACCTTACAGCAGTAAGGTAAGGGGACATCCTTACTTACCCTAAAAGGATCACTGGATACCCATTTTCCTCTCACTCCATATTGCGGACCTACACTTGCACTTTTGCTTTCTTGGACTTTTGAAATTTTACTTATATTTTTTGCTAATATTTTTCAAACTCTGTTGATGGACTGTTTATCACCAGTATAGGAGTGTCACTTAGCACAGCTACCTGGAATTTTTTTTTTTTTTTTTTTTTTTGCACCATTACTTATAGTGTATTTCATCACATTAAGAGGAACCTGTGTAGTTATATGATTTGCACCATTACTGTTATTGTTCACTGATCATTTATATTTATTTTTATGCTGATGCCATTTGGGCTATATTGCTCCTCATTTCAATTACACCTACTTTCATTCCCCTCCCCCACCTGCTTATTCACTTATCCATTCACCACTGATTAGCGCAGCACTACCCTCCCCATTTTCAATTGCTTATGGTTTGATACACCTTCCAGTGCCGCAGCTGTACCTCCACTTCTCATCACTTTCATTTCCCCTCCCCCTTTCTTCCCCTCTCTGTTTCCCCTCCTTTGATAAGCGCGGTAATATCCATTTTTCCATTGAAAGGAATATATCACATCCCAGATACAGTGGCAGCTGGGTTTTTTTTTCGTTTGGGGGGGCAGCAAATAAGCACCCCCTCTCCAGGCATCTGGCGGAGTGGCACTGACAGCACCCCCCCAGGAGGCCCGTGGTGTGGCACTGACACCATCACCCCCCCCCGGGAGTCCGGCAGCGTGGCACCTACCCGATATAGGGCCGGCGGGCTGTGGGGTCCTCTCCTTCTCTCCAGGGATGCGGACAGCAGCTCCGGTGTCTGCTCCTCACGCGGCTTCCTCCGCTGTGTGTCTCCTCTCTGATCCTCCTAAGCGCTAGGCATCCAATAGGCTCACCTGATGCTTCGGCCAATCCCGATTGGCGGGAAGGAACTTTAGTATGAAAATAGCCTCTGACTCTAATCAGGTGCTTCAAAAAAACACTCCCCCCTCCCCCCCATTGGAATCTATAATCCAGCGCTGGTGTGCCCTCTATGGACGGGCCACCACTATTGCTATGCAACTCTGATATGTAATGATGAAGTTCTCCAAAGACCCACCGGCTACTACTACATAACTTTTCAGTAAAAATTACAGTGCACCTGGCTCCCACCTGCCATTTCACCCAAGGGCTGGGGTATAGACAGGTGAGAGTACGTTGTATATGTTCTGCTTGTATGTCTTGTCACCATACCAACCTGAGGTGAGCCTTGGAGAACATGGTCATAGTCTTTATTGTTTTGTGAAGTATGCTTATATTCAAACTGATCTATGCATGATAGATATACACACACACACACACACACACACACACACACAAAGAAATTATATATACACACACACAGTGCGTGTGTATATGTATATATAATATATAGTAACATGCAGATTAGGTGCTAGAGTGTACTGTCATTACAATTAGTCTGGCTCTGTATGTGAAACTGTTGAGATAATGTATAAGCCAGATTTGAAGTATGTTTTTTCTCAATGAGTATGACAACTCATAGGCTTGCATAGAGAACATGCGCAGCATGAATATGTAATGGGTAAATATGGCAACTCATAGGCTTGCATAGAGAACATGCGCAGCATGAATATGTAATGGGTAATATTGATCAAATTGATCAGTTCAAAGAAATCTTACTTATTTTATATCTTTATCTAAAAACCACTAACACTCCCTGTAACAAATATTTTGTTAATTTTCTTATTGGTTATCTGTATACATTTTCAAATCTGCACCTTGTATTTTGGTTGAATTTGTAACCTTTCTTGCTATATAAAAACATTCCGCTAATATCTTCAATGACAATGCTCTTTTTACTTTCTTGAAGGAATACCAGCATCTGAAAAACTGGCAAAATCAGATCTGCAAAGTGTAAAATCTTACAAGGAGAAAATTAAGTCTGTGTCCAGGAAAACTGGTGTGGATCCAGCTATAATTGCAGGAATCATGTCTCGCGAATCACGTGCTGGCAATTATTTGGACTGCAATAAATGGGGTGATAATGGCAATGCTTTTGGCCTGATGCAGGTAATCAAAGATTTTCATTACTAGTAAAATGAATAAGCAGCACACTGGAAATGCTAATGAAATATAATTTATGGTAATAAAAATACAGACAAGTATGCACAACATTTTTACAAATTACATTTGCATATACTTGCATTTCTCTGCCCCTTCTGCTGCAGCAGAAAAAAAATACAGTCACTGCCACCCACATGCCCAGCATCTAAATGCATGCTTGTCAAAGCTGCTGGCTCTACAACTTCTGCCTTTCCATCTGGTGGATTCTGCCCCTTTCGTGAATTTGCAGAATGTGCTGTACCACAATGGCAGGTTCCCAGTCGCTATTTCTTTTCATGTAAGGCCATTCCAGTTCTGTACCATCATGTGGAAGGCAATATTGTGGCATCGTTGGGCAGTCAGCCGCAAAGTCCATGTTACTGCTGACACGTGGTCCAGCAAGCATGGTCAGGGATGATATATTTTGTTCAAAGAACACTGGATAACTCTGCATGAAACTTAGAAGGATCCAGGACAATGCTCAGTGTTGCAGCTTGTTGTGCCCCCTCGTCTCCATACAGTGGTGATGATGCAAGATTTTTCAGCTCTACCCCCTCCTTCTCCCACTCCTCCTCCTCCTCTTCCTTCATGCCCTTCTCTGCTGAATTGTCCTATGAACCACAAGTACCCCCTAAGCATTCAAGGGGCTATTCAATAAGTCAGGCTAAAAGGTGCCATTCAGTGCCTTAGCTGGTGTGTCTAGGGGTTGGAACCACCCTGGAGCAGAGATTATTGAAGCTCTGCAAGGGCAGGCCCAGAGGCGGTTCACGCCACTCCAGCTGGAGCCTGAGATGGTGGTGTGCGATAATGGCACAAACCTGTCCACCCTTAGACAGGGAAAGTTGACACATGTGCCATGCCTGGCACATATTCTCAATTTGGTGATACAGCGTTTCCTAAATAAGTACCCTGGGGTGGAAGATCTGCAAAAAAAGGCCAAAAGAGTCTGTAGCCATTTCAGGTGGTCAAACACAGCCAGTGCTCGGTTGGCTGAAGTTCAGTGGGAATTCCACCTGCCTGTAAACCGCCTGATTTGTGACATGCCCACCAGGTGGAATTTGACAATGCTGCAGCAGCTGCACATGCAGCAGAGGGCCATCTTTGTCAGTATGGCACAACGACAGGCTCAGGCCGGCTTGGATTTTTTTCCCCATGCCAATGGCTGCTCATAAAGGATCCATGCACTGTACTGTCACCATTTGAGGAGGCCACAAGGATGGTGAGCCGTGACAATGCATGCATCAGTGACACAATCCCTGTTGTGTTCCCGCTGGAGCAGACTTTGTCTGGCATTATGGACAGGGCACTTGAGGCAGAGCAGCGGGAGGAAGAGGAGGACTTCCTTTTCTCTCAATGCCCACTTTATGCAGACACCATTATTCCTATGCCACAGAACACACAAGAGGAGAGGGAGGAAGAGAATTTTGGCAGTTTTGGAGGCATTGAAGCAGAGAACGACATGTGTCAAACAGTAAGAGATGGTTTCTATCCCCAGAATCCTTAGGAGTAGTACGTGGCTGGGAAGAGGCAGTTCCAGATACTATTATCCTCAGTGACCCAGAGGAGTCTGCTTCTTATGCCTCCACAAGTTTGCGGTGCATGGGCTCCCTCATGCTTCAAAGTCTGCGAAAGGACACAAGAATACGTGGGCGTAAAGGAAAAGGATCACTATTGGTTGGAAAACCTCCTTGACCACCGTTACAAGGGGAAAGTCTCAGAACTCATCTCATCCCCACAGAGAGTGCAGAAGATGAAATCTCTTGTGGACACCTTAAAGAGGAGTTTATCTAATGCTTTTCCCGACTCTGGTAGGTTACAGTGTTGTGGAAAACTTAATTTTGAGGCTTCTGTTGGTCAAGAGAGGAGCAGTGGATAAGGCAAGTGATGCATTTCACACATTTTTTAGTACTCAGGACTGTCAGCTTCCACATACCATCGGCAGCATTTACTTCACATGAAATGAGAGAGTGGGTAACCGCTCAAAGAGAACCAGGTAATCTGATTCCTGTGGTCCGAGCCGAGGGTGCAGGCAGTGCAATCAAAATGCAGGTTAGGATGAAGGAAAAAAGCCGGGACAGCCGCACTCCAAAAAAACTCCTCCTTTAATTAAAAATCACAAAATACATGCCACAGCATTTAATTAAAGGAGGAGTTTTTTTGGAGTGCGGCTGTCTCAGCTTTTTTCCTTCATCCTAATTTACTTCACATGGTGGACGATCTAGGGGCAAAAACAGAGATAGGGACCTTTGCAGTCGACGATCCACTGGCTTACTGGGTCATGAGAATAGACCACTGGCCAGAACATGCCCAGTCTGAAATTGAGCTGCTGGGCTGCCCTGCATCCAGTGTACTTTCCGAACGGGCATTCAGTACTACTGAAGGGTTTGTTACTGATAATAGAACGTGTCCATCCACAGGCTCTGTGGACCCCTGACATTTATCAAAATAATCAGTCCTGGATTACCAGCAGCTATGAAGCCCCTGATACCTATGTCGCTGATTAAGTGTTTTTAGGATGTGGAATCTCTGCAAGACTTCTAGGCTGCCTAGCGTTGTGGGTGTTGATTGGAAGAATTTGTTTGATGTAGGATTCATGGGCACAATTAACACCCAAAGAACAATTTTTCCACACCTGTTTGACATATCATTGCATATCATTAAGATTTTTGACAGCAAGGCTAATTCTTACTTGCTTCAAGAGTACCTCAATAGGGTTATGGTGTGAAGGCGCCACCGTCACCCAAATACCAATTTTTCCACACCTGTTTGACAGGTGCATATCATTAACATTTTTGACAGCAAGGCAATTTCTTGCTTTCAAGAGTACCTCAATAGGGTTACGATGTGAAGGCACCACTGACACCCAAAGATCAAATTTTTCCACACCTGTTTGACAGGTGCAAATCATAAAATTTTCAACAGCAAGGCCAATTCTTGCTTTCATCAAGAGTACCTCTATATGGTTACAGACCAATTTATCCACCTGTTACTTCTATCCAAAGTCTGTGGAAGAGACACCAGAATTTGTCCAAAAAACTCTAATCTTGTTCCCAGTGCACTACATAGTAGCCTTATTATATTGACTGGCTCTGCAAGCCCCTTGCTTACAAAATAAAGAAAGCTTGCAGGGAATGTAATTTTTTGGGCTTTATAAATACAATTGTTGCTGTAGCAGCTTCTATACGATGTGCCACGTTACCGGTAGATTAAGGGGACCCCCCAGCAGTGACTCTAGGGTTGGTGTCACCTGGTGCGGCAAAACATGGTGTCACCCCCCTCCTGTCTATCCTGCCCAGCGCCCTGCAGACAGCGCACGGTCACGAGGCGCACCCCCTAATGGCCCCTGCAAATTAATGTATAGGGTGGTATTGGGCCGGCTGGGGCGATATAGGGCAGGTTGGGGTAATATAGGGCAGGTTGCAGTGGTATAGTGCAGGTTGGGGTAAAATAGGGCAGGCTGGGGTGGCATAGGGCAGGCTGGGGTGATATAGAGCAGGTTTGGGTGTTATAGGGCAGTTTGCGGTGGTATAGGGCAGGTTGGGGTGGTATAGGGCAGACTGCGTGGCATAGGGCAGGTTGGGGTGATATATGGCAGGGTGTGGTGACATAGGGCAGGTTGCGGTGGCATAGTGCTGGCTGGGGTGGTATAGGGCAGTTGGCAGTGGTACAGGGCAGGCTGGAGTGGTATAGAGCAGGTTGGGTGGCATAGGGCAGGTTGCGGTGGCATAGGGCAGGTTGCGGTGGCATAGGGCAGGTTGCTGTGGCATAGGGCAGTTTGCGGTGGTACAGGGCAGGCTGGAGTGGTATAGGGCAGGTTGGGGTGGCATAGGGCAGGTTGCGGTGGCATAGGGTAGGTTGCTGTGGCATAGGGCAGGTTGCGGTGGGATAGGGCAGGTTGCGGTGGGATAGGGCAGGTATGGGTGGTATAGAGCAGGTTGCGGTGACAAAGGGCAGGTTGGGGTGGTATAGAGCTGGTTGCGGTGGCATAGGGCAGGTTGGGGTGGTATAGAGCAGGTTGCAGTGGCAAAGGGGAGGTTGGAGTGGTATGGAGCAGGTTGCGGTGGCATAGGGCAGGCTGGGGTGGTATGGTGCCAGGTTAGGACTCTATGTAGTGACATGTGCAGCTGTGCAGTAACTTACAGCATGCCTGGAGATGAAGACACTCTGGCTGCTGTGTCCTTGTTCCTTTTATTCTTCAGCTGTGGGATCAGCTAAAGTGAACGAGTCTGTGGGAGGAATGGAGGAAGCAGCCACACCCCCAGCTCTGCCCACCAACTCCGGCTGCCTCCGGAGACATTGTAGATCCCAGAGGGACAGCTTAAGACGGCGGAGTATGCACCCTCCCCCGCACGGCTTGGTGCCCTGCTCACATCGCTGCGCAGCAGCTCTGCAAGCAGAAGTACAATGTGTAGTGGTGGATGGCGACCCTAGTGTCACCCCTCTGGCGGGTGTCATCCAGTGACCCCCCGGCACCCCCATAGCAACGCCTCTGCCCCCCAGGCACGATATTGAAAGGAATTGTTCATTTTTATACTTTCACTTTAAACATCAATACATCACTGCTCATTTAACCTCTTGGCGCCCGCGCTATAGACAAAAAATTTCTACAGCGCGGCACCTTCCTGCCGGGTGGACGTCCAGGAGATATTCACTGTACCTACTGGTAAGCCTTATTATAGGCTTACCCAGGGCCAGATTAAGAACATCATGGGCCTGGTGCTGAGGATTTTGGTGTGGCCTTTTAGGCTGCATTACGCGGCATACGCGGCGTATTTTGCCGCAAATAGTGTAACTTTTTTTTACAAATCCTTCCTATTGCTTTGTATGGCCGAACGCCAATGCCGCCTGAAAAAAAGGGTCCGGGACTTTTTTTCATGCCGCAGGTGTACGGCGTCTATGAGATGTGAACCATCTCATAGACAGCAATGGGAATTCTCCCCTCCAGCGGCACGAGCGGCCGGCATCGGGCGTTTTGTCGCGGAGGTGTGAATGGGGTGTAATAAATAATAAATAAATGCGTGGGAATGACATGAACGCAGCCCAGCCAAGGCAAGTGACCAAAGGCACAGAACCCAGAAGGAAGACCGGGTGAAGATGTAAGCGCCCGGGCCCCGCCTGATTCATCACAGCGCAGCACTGGAGGGCTCAGTCTGAAAATTGAAGTGTACACTAATGTGCTAATATGCTGTGCATACTTGTACGTTGTGGCATAACCTACCCCAGGGCCTCTAAAAAGTAGTAATGTCAGGAAAGTTTACTACCGTTTTATTATCACAGGATCCCAGGAGCCTCTCATGGGGCCCCTACTGACCCGGTGGACGGTGGCCCTTGGGCAGTGCCTAAGTGCACAGTTGCCAACATTTAAAAAATATTTTCAGGGACACTTTTTTATATAAGTGCTATATTTAGAGTAGCTGAGATCCCCGATGTTCCTCTATACATCATAGTAGTAATCACAAAATTAAAGGAGTACTAATAATGGGGCAGAACAAATATGAGAACTGAGATTTCCTTTAGTTGAACTAACAAAAGTGTGTCCATTCTAGAGCTGGTAACATTGAGGATATTTAGTATAATTTTAAAGAACTGTTTTTGTGGGTAAGCGACATAGGGGAGGAGTATGGACGGTATATAAGTGGGAAGTATGTGCAGGTGAGGGAGAGGAATGTGGAGGGTCTAACAGTGGGCACTATGTACAGGAGAGGAGTACAAAGGGTACGGAAAAAAGCACTATGTACAGGAGAGGAGTGTGAAGAGTATGACAATGGGCAGTATGTACAGGAAGAGTGAGGGGGTATGACAGAGAGTAGTACATACCAGAGAGAAGTGTGGAGGGTATGATGGGGCAGTATGTACAGGAGAGGAGTGTGGAGGGTATGACAGTGGGCAGTATGTACAGGAGAGGAATGTAGACGGTATAATAGTGGGCTCTATGTATAGGAGAGGAGTGTGGAGGGTATGACAGTGAACACTAAGTACAGGAGAGAAGTGTATGACAGCAGGCACTATGTACAGGAGAGGAGTGTGAAGGGTATGACAGTGGGCGCTATGTACAGGAGAGGAGTGTGCAGGGTATGACAGTGGGTACTATGTACAGGAGAGATACACACAGGTTACATACGCCACGATCGTTAGAGCGAGAACAATAATTCTAGTACTAGACCTTCTCTGTAACTCTAAACATGTAACCTAAAAAAATGTAAAGCATCGCTTAGGATACCAAAAAAAATTGTGCTTACTTAACTAACTAACTGTTTTTTTAATGAATGAAACATTTTTTTCCAAAAAAACATGTTTGAAAAATTGCTGCGCAAATACTGTGCTAGAGCTGCACAATTAATCGTTAAAAAAATCGTGATCTCGATTCAACCCCCCTGACGATCTTCAATGCAGAGTTTGCTGATTCTTTCATATAACAAGTGGAGAGACTTTCAGCTGTCAAAAGAAAATATCTGGGCAGTCTGCCAATTTTTTAACAGGAAACATTGTAACTAACGCTTCCTTCTTAGATCAAAGGGATACACTTCTGTGTGTAAAGAACAAATCTGGGCAGTCTGCGAAGTTTGTAAACAAAATGAAACATTGTAACTAACTAACATTGTAACTAAATTTAACCACTTAAAGTCCAACACTTGTTTCTTAAGTTAGAAAGCAATATTATTTGCTAGAAAATTACTTGGAACTGCCAAACATTATATATATTTTAGCAGAGACTCTAGGGAATACAATGGCTATTGCTGCAATATTTTATGTCACACTGCATTTTCCCACTTCAATGAATAATAAAAACCATAAAAACAAAACAGTGAAGTTAGCCCATTTTTTTTTTTTTGTTTGTTTTAATGTGAAAGATGATGTTACGCCGCAACAATCGTGAGAGAATCGTGATCTATCTTCTAAGCAAAAAAATTGCAATTCTCATTTTAGCCAGAATCGTGCAGCTCTGTACCCTGCAACATAAAAAGTGCAAAGACCACCATAGAGTAATTTTCTAGCAAAAAACAAATGATGATTTTTACATGTAGTAGAGAAGTGTCAGAATTGGCCTGGGTGGCAAGGGGTTAATTACCATGAGTAATATACGAATAATTATTATAAGCCCTGTGATCCTATCAGTCTGCTGTAGTGTGTCAGCTTGTATTTATATTGGCCGCTCTGAATGTAGCTTCTGACAGGCTGTGCAAGCAGGCCAGTATCTCCGGAACCATAAATGATAGCTGTCCCATATTTTAACCAGTTGTGGGGTAGCTCTTCCCATGCCTACCCCCAAATGTGGGGTTTCTGTGACCTCTGGTCATCGAGCTACAACCCCCCAAATTCGATCTTAGAAAAAAAAAATCTTAAAAAAAAAAAAAAAAAAAAAATTTTTTTTTTTTTTTTGGGCAAATGGGCCTATCTTGAGAAAGGGGCCTGGAGCTGCAGCTCCATCAGCCCCATTGTTAATCCGGCCCTGGGCTTACCTGTAGGTACAAGTGCCAAAAAAGGGTTTACTTCCCACCATAGACAGATCGGAATTTTAAAAACAAAAGCAAAATTTCTATCCATCTAAGTTGATCTATCGATTGACTTCAATAAAACCAGCCTGAATTTTGTTTTGTTTTTTATTTCTATTTTTTTTTTTTTTGATCAATGCTGGCTGCTATAGCTGCTAGCAGTGATCATTGTATTCTGATGGCTGCAAAACTTCCCATGGGCAGAATACAATAACGCAACAGGAGGGATTCCCCCATCAACACTGACTGCAATTTTCTTTCCTTAACCACTTGCCGACCGCCGCACAAGTTTAAAATGTTTTTTTAATATAATTTTGGGGGATATTTATTATAGCAAAAATTAGAATATACTTTCAAATTTTAGTTTATAGCACAAAAAAAAAAAATGCAGAGGTGATCAAATACCACCAAAAGAAAGCTCTATTTGTGGGGGGAAAAAAGGACGTAAATTTTGTTTGGGAGCGACCGCGCAAATTGTCAGTTATAGCGACGCAGTGCCGAATCGCAAAAAGTGGGCTGTCTTTGGCCAGCGAAATGGTCCAGGGATTAAGTGGTTAAACACGTGGTTAAAGGATAGAAAATTTGCATAAGGTATGGCCTCCTTATAGTAACAGTAGGAATATAGCACATCTAATGTGGACACTGATATCAGAGATATGCAGAACTTATATACAAATCTTTGGTCTGTTTACTCTGGGGGCAATCATATAAAGCAGTCAATGTCTCTCCGTGTGGGCAATGTGGAGCGGTCTCTCTCTCTCTGTGGGATAATGTGGAGTGGTCTCTCTTTCGCTCTGTGCATGCAATGTGGAGCAGTCTCTCTATCTCTCTCTCTCTGTTTGGGCAATGTGGAGCGGTCTCTCTCTCTCTGCGGGATAATGTGGAGTGGTCTCTCTTTTGCTCTGTGCATGCAATGTGGAGCAGTCTCTCTATCTCTCTCTCTATGTTTGGGCAATGTGGAGTGGTCACTCTCTAATTCAGCTTCAATTTGTAAGTGTATTTAAATCTGCTAGTAAATTTAAGGCCGGGTACTAACGAGCAAACATGTACGATGAAACCGGTCCGTCGGACCGTTTTCACCGTACATGTCTGCCAGAGGGCTTCTGTACGATGACTGTACTAACCATCGTACAGAAGTCCGCGCGTAAACAATACGTGGGGCGTGTCCGCGTCGTCGCCGCGACGATGACGCGGCGATGACGCAGCGACGTGGGCGGGCCTGCCATTTAAAGGCTTCCACGCATGCGTCAAAGTCATATGACGCATGCGAGGGACGGCGGGCGCTCGGACATGTACGGTAGGTCTGTACTGACGACCGTACATGTCCGAGCGGGCAGGATTCCAGCGGACGGTTTTAAAACACGTCCAGGAATATTTGTCTGCTGGGAAAAGGCCCGGCGGGCAAATGTTTGCTGGAATTCGGCCCGCTCGCGCCTACACACGACCGAACATGTATGCTGAAACTGGTCCGCGGACCAGTTTCAGCATACATGTTTGGTCGTGTGTACGGGGCCTTACACTTCCCTCCTCCCAGACTGACAATGATGCTGTCTGCTGTACCCCCTGTGCTTATTCATCCAGAGTGCGATCAATCTAAAGGGGGTACGTTACTGGCCAGATCACCAGGGGAAAATAAATCTAAAATAGAAAACTACCACAACCACATCTAATGATTTTTGGGTTTCATACCACTTTATGTAGACTTTAATGGAACAATACAGCACACAGCGTTTCTTCCCAATGTGCTGCAACTTAACCACTTAAGCCCTTAAGCCCCGGACCATTTTTTGGTAAAATGTCCGGGCCACTTTTTGCGATTCGGCACTGCGACGCTTTAACTAACAATTGCGCGGTTGTGCGACGTAGCTCCCAAACAAAATTGACATCCTTTGTTTCCCACAAATAGAACGTTCTTTTGGTGGTAATTGATCACCTCTGAGGTTTTTGTTTTTTGCGCTAGAAAAAAAAATTGGAGCGACAATTTTAAAAAAAAATCAATATTTTTTAATTTTTGCTATATTAAATATCCCCAAAAAATACATACTTTTTTTTTCAGTTTAGGCCGATACGTATTCTTCTACATATTTTTGGTAAAAAAAAAAAATAATCTGAACAAACGTTTATTGATCGGTTTGCGCAAAAGTTATAGCGTCTACAAAATAGGGGATAGTTTTATGGCATTTTTATTAATATTTTTTTTTTTTTACTAGTAATGGCGGCGATCAGCAATTTTTATCGTGACTGCGACATTATGGCAGACTAAATAAAATATAAAGTGTAGCGCTGTGAAAGTAGATCAATGGAACAACCCATCCCTTCTATTTGGACATCTATCTATGAACTGTCTAGTGCTACTAGCGGCTAGCCTAAGATACTGACATTCACCTCTATGAAGATTGTTGTACACATCTTCCATAGCCGCCTTACTTTAGTTATACAGTCGTTTGATGTTGTTTTGCAGCTTTATCACTGTATTTGTCACATATTTATGACATTCACTGTGTCAGAATATTTTTCACTAAAGGTTTGATCCACCTATTATGAATAGCCATACACTTATGGTTTCATTATAATCACTTTTTTGATTGTTGGGTTGTTCCATTGATCTACTTTCACAGCGCTACACTTTATATTTTATTTCACCATTACAATTTTTGTCTGATTGTTGTGTTTAGCAGCTACATTTTCTGTTTTTGGCGCAATATTTACCTTTTTATATGTTTTGCTATTATGGCGGACACATCGGACACATTTTTGGGACCATTGTCATTTTTACAGCGATCAGTGCTATAAAAGTGCACTGATCACTGTGAAAATGACACTGGCAGTGAATGGGTTAACCACTAGGTAGCGCTGAATCAGCATCTCCCTGTTCTTCCTTACCGTGAGACGATCGCGGGTATGCCGTGATCTTAAAGTGGAGGTATATTCTGCCTGTCCGTGCCATGCTGCCGACGTATATAGTCGTGCACTGGTAGGCAAGCAGTTAATGTGGTAGTATTAAACGTATGTACTTTTTACAGCTCAACTAACAAATCATATGATTTTCTTAACACTAGGTCGACAAAAGATGGCATACTCCACGAGGAGCATGGAACAGTGAAGAGCATATTTTACAGGCCACAGAAATACTGATTTACATGTTAGGAGCAATCAAGAAAAAAATTCCAAGCTGGCCAACAAGCCATGTTATGAAAGGTAATCATCCACATGATCAAATGTGTAATCCGTGGAGATTCAAATGCTCAAATATCCAGCAAACTGTATGTATAAAATTATGAGATATCTTAAAAAAAACAGGTCATGTTAAATTTGGGAGCGGTCAGTGCTTTATGAAAGGCGATTGCCTCCTTTATCTATCAAGTCACTAATCTCTAGCAGAGAAATAACTTGTATTGTAAAATGGACAATGTAAAAGTATGCTTTAAACTGAGCCTGTTCGCAAAATGTTAATTTTAATGCCCCCTCCTTTGCCTTACCATTAGGCCGCCTGCACACAGGACGTTAGAAAAAATGAGCTGCAAAGCCACTACCAATGTCAGGAAAAAGCGGCTGTAAAAACGGGCTTTTAGTAGGTTTTTGCATTGGCGTCAATGCACGTTTAGCTGCGTTCGCTTTTAGCAGCGTTTTTCTGCCACTATTCAAAATTAGTTTTCCCCTCTGAGAGTCGTACTTTCAGCCCACTGATTTGAATAATAGTCGCATCCAGGTCAGATCCTAATGATCCGACTTGTGGTGCGTCTTGTACTCTGAGGATCTTGAAAGCCCTTTGAGTCTGGAATGGATCTTGAAAGGAACCCCATGTACCAAAGTGGTAAAAAAAAAAAAAGGCATAGCCCCCCCCCCCAAACCATTTCAACCCCTTTGCCCTGCCCATGTATAACCCACCTTTTTAATGAAGCGCCCATCACATGCAGCCTCAACAGCGCCCATCAAATGCAGCCTCAACAGCACCCATCAAATGCAGCCTCAACAGTGCCCATCAATGCAGCCTACCAGCGCTCATCAATGCAGCCAGAGGCGGCTCTAGACTTTGTGAGGCCTTAGGCAAAACTTAGGCATGAGGCCCCACTCACGCCCATAATGGGAAAAATAATATTCAATAAAAATTAATGGTATAAATGCATATGCATATATATTTCTCTAGCCAATTATTCTTTAATCAAATATCATTAAACATAGGGCGGCTGGTGCTCAACATTTTTGAGGGGGCGCAAACAAACTGAAAAATTCTGAAAAAAAAAACTATCAAATGCTGCCACTGTGCCCATCAAATGCAGCCACTGTGACCATCAAATTCCGCCACTGTGCCCATCAAATGGAGCCTCACTGTGCCCATCAAATGCAGCCACTGTGCCCCATCAAATGCAGCCACTGTGCCCCATCAAACACAGTCACTGTGCCCCATAAAATGCTGCCACTGTGCCCCATCAAACACAGTCACTGTGCCTATCAAATGCAGCCACTGTGCCCCATCAAATGCAGCCTCACTGTGCCCATCAAATGCAGCCTCACTGTGCCCATCAAATACTGCTACTGTGCCCCATAAAATGCTGCCACTGTGCCCCATCAAATGCAGCCATTGTGCCCCATCCACTGTGCCCCATCAAATGCAGCCACTGTGCCCCATCAAATGCAGCCACTGTGCCCCATCAAATGCAGCCACTGCGCCTCATCAAATGCAGCCACTGCGCCCCATCAAACACAGTCACTGTGCCTATCAAATGCAGCCACTGTGCCCCATCCACTGTGCCCCATCAAATGCAGCCACTGTGCCCCATAAAATTCCGCCACTGTGCCCATCAAATGGAGCCTCACTGTGCCCATCAAATATTGCCACTGCGCCCCATCAAATGCAGCCACTTTGCCCCATCAAATGCAGCCACTGTGCCCCATCAAATGCAGCCACTGTGCCCCATCAAATGCAGCCACTGTGCCCCATCAAACACAGTCACTGTGCCCCATAAAATGCTGCCACTGTGCCCCATCAAATGCAGCCTCACTGTGCCCATCAAATGCAGCCTCACTATGCCCATCAAATGCAGCCTCACTGTGCCCATCAAATGCAGCCTCACTGTGCCCATCAAATACTGCTACTGTGCCCCATAAAATGCTGCCACTGTGCCCCATCAAATGCAGCCATTGTGCCCCATCCACTGTGCCCCATCAAATGCAGCCACTGTGCCCCATCAAATGCAGTCACTGTGCCCCATCAAATGCAGCCACTGTGCCCCATCAAATGCAGCCACTGCGCCCCATCAAATGCAGCCACTGCACCCCATCAAATGCAGCCACTGTGCCCCATCAAACACAGTCACTGTGCCTATCAAATGCAGCCACTGTGCCCCATAAAATGCAGCCTCACTGTGCCCATCAAATGCAGCCTCACTGTGCCCATCAAATGCAGCCTCACTGTGCCCATCAAATGCAGCCTCACTGTGCCCATTAAATACTGCTACTGTGCCCCATAAAATGCTGCCACTGTGCCCCATCAAATGCAGCCACTGTGCCCCATCCACTGTGCCCCATCAAATGCAGCCACTGTGCCCCATAAAATGCAGCCACTATGCCCCATCAAATGCAGCCTCTCTGTGCCCATCAATTACTGCCACTGTGCCCCATCTAATGCTGCTACTGTGCCCCATAAAATGATGTCACTGTGCCCCAAACGCCGCCACTGTGCTCATCAAATACTTCCACTGTGCCCCATCAACCACAGCCACTGTGCCCATCAAACGCCGCCAGGAAAAGGCAAACCAAAACCTCAGTAAAGCAGACGACAAGTACAAGTACAATGTGGGAAAATAAAACGGTCTTGTCAATGTCAATGATACATGAACGAATAGGTCAACATTTTGAAATGATTAATTTGAGAAAAGAAGCACTTTGCCATGAATGAAGAAACTCCTCCAAGAATTCATAATATGACCTAAAGCAGAGATAATATGGTCTTTGACTTGGGGGTGCATTGTTGTAGTTTCATATATATATATTAGTTAGAGACACTACCTGCTCCTCGCCTCTGTGACGTTGTCCCCCTACTAAAGGCAGCAGGAGAAGCAACACTCTCTACCTCTCTCTCTCTGCCCTGCAGTGCAATCTGGGAGTTGTAGTCTCTGTAGAGCACAGGCACCAGAGAGCCAAATTGAAGTTTGTGTGCCTGTGCTCTGTGGGAGAACATCGCCGACTTCAGGAGAAAGGCTAGGAGGACGGCGCCGCGGCAGTGGAGCCTGCTATTGGACGCAAGCAGCCTGAGTCATGCCCACCTCCATCCATGATCGAGCGTAAGTGTTCTCCCTCGTCCGCCCCCGCGGTCGCTCTGCTCAGTCTGCGGCTGTGTGCAGCGCGCCTGCGCCCGCCGCCCACTCACCCCGCCGCTTGCGAGTCCCACAACACCTGAAAGGCAAATTAGGCAATCGCGAGGCCCTTTCTGTGGGCGAGGCTTAAGACGATCGCCTAATTTGCCTAATTAAAGAGCCGCCTCTGAATGCAGCCTACCAGTGCCAATCAATGAATGTTTGCTTGCTTCCATTCATTCGGGAATCGGGACACAGACACAGTCCTCCGCTGCCGCTGTGACACTGTGTGCGAAAGGGGAGCGGGGGCTGCCAGCTGATGCTGAGACTTAGTTCCTTGCTGCAGAGAGCAGAGAGTAGGAACACCAGTGGCCGGGCGCCCTAGGCAGCGATACACCATAGGTGGCTGCCTAGTTTGTGTAGTGGTAGCACCGGCGCTGCACATAAGATAACATTGAGGAAAGTTCAGGGACTGCTGAATTTTTTTTCCAACTGCTCCTAAACATGAAAAAAAAAAGTACCCTCCCAGCTCTCAGTCCTGTGAAAGCTCTAAGCAACTCAGGGCTTATATAGAGGTTCCTTTTCATTGGCAGTGGAAAAGAAGAAAAGACAAGATTATAGGGTTGAGTTACTGAAGACAAATAGACTTCCTTTTTTGTTTGTTTATGATTCACTTACAAAGTGGTGTTTTTTGTTTTTTAATTTTTCTTGCACATTATTAGGTATTCTTTGCAACGGAAATTTTTGCCACATTCACTAAACAGCATATTTGCTTTTTTCTAGGCGCATGATATTGTTCTTTTTAAACCGCATTGGGCAATATATATACAATATAACTTATTTTTGTTACAGGTGCTCTTTCAGCATACAACAAGGGTCCAGACAGCGTCAAGAGTTTTGATTCAACTGACTGTCGTACAACTGGGAAGGACTATGCAAATGATGTAGTTGCGCGGGCAAAGTTTTACAAAAGAAATGGAATCTAAAGTCCATGCTGATGGCATCTAACATTAATACTCCACAATACATAAACAAATTATGAAATAAACTAGCAAAAATACATTTGTGTGTTGTACTTTTCTTTATTAAAAATATTACATATAAAAACTCAGTAATAACATTCTCAATATGACCTACATAAGGAGATATGTATATAATTCATGAGATTATAGAAAATCTCTGTATGCAGACATTTTACTTCCACATATGTACTGAGTGTTGTAGGATATGGTAATCTGTGTTCCAAAGTGACCAAATACAATACAAATTCTAATCGTACACAAACCAGTTTTCAGATAAATGTAACTAGCTGTCAATCCCTTAAATACGTAAACAGGCCAAGGCAACATATTACCAACAGTTTCTTTCAAAGTCCTAAAACAATCAAAGCTATGGATGGCAGGTTACCTACGCAATGGCATCCCTAAGGGGGGCAGAAGGGGCCTGACCCCCCCAAACTTATGCTGTGCCCCACCATGTGCCCCCCCCCCCAAAAAAAAAGCTTTCATCTCAGTTACTGAAAAAACAGACCGATTTCTCCCGTCCTTAGGACAGGAGAACCAGCCTGTAAATTCCGAGAGTGGTGACTGCAAGCTGAGCCAAGTGTCAGTCTATGACACTCTTTCACAGCCCTGCGAGTCCAGCCCCCCTCACTCTCCTCACGTAGGAGCAGGGAGGAATACAGCTCCTCCTCCTCCTCCTTTCAGTCCCGCCCACACTATCCCAGCGTGCTGTATCTGAAGAGAGGGGATGTGTGGGTGGGAAATATGAAAATCAGCAGCATTCCTGGCTGTGTGTGAATGATGCCTGAGATTCTAGCCTGGACTGTGTTTAAGTGTGTGCACTGCAGACTGCAGTACACCTTAATCACTGAACTGCATTATCTCTAGTGTTGAGCGAAATACGCCATATTCGATTTTGCGATATATCACGAATATATAGATGAATATTCGTGAAATATTCGTTAAAATCGAATATTCGTGATATTTTATATAAAAAAAAATTTTGCGAAATTTCGCTAATGCGAATGCGAAATTGATTGCGAAATTCTCGTCCGCGCATGCACGCTAAGAACACGCGAGAACGGAGATCATTTCCTGGATCTTTGCCAGAGACTAAACACACACTAAACTAAGCTACCTTAAAGAAATGTACACTTACACTAACTACACAGAAATCTATCTAACACTAAGCTACACTAACCTGGACAAAACAACACAAATCTGAGCTTTTAGAAAAGCTGTTGGGTCTTTTGCTTTGAAAAAAGCAGTTGGTTATAGAAGCAGGAAACTCAGAACTGAAAGCACTATAGGAAGCACAATGCTCTAAGCTCTAAGGTCGCAATACACTGGAAAAACGCACAGAAACACTCCACTCTCTCTAGCCACCTTGTGAATCTGCACTGAAATACTGCTGGGAGTGATCTTATATACTGGTCGTGCAGGCAGGTTCCTATTGGTTGCTATGGAGGTTGCTAACCTCTGACAACTGTGGTAGGAGAACTCTGATTGGCTCTGATGCAAAAGAAGGGCGGAGAAAGTATTCGCGAATATTCGTAATACGAATATTTGCGAAAGCGAATATTCGTCAACATAAAAGGATGACCTCAGCTACTCGGCCCAGGGTCTCTAATCATACCAGCAATGCTTTTAGACGTCGATGGAGATCACTAGGATGTGATCTATTTTAAAAATAAATTTGAAAAAATACGAATATTTATAATAGCGAATTTTGACCGCGATATTCGAGTTATTCGCGAATACTCGAATATGCAATATTCGTAACGAATATTCGCAATACGAATATTCTTGAGCAACACTAATTATCTCCATCCCTTCTCTCCCCCATCTGTCTCCCTCTCGCTCTCCTGTTCTTTCAAAGACATTCACAATTTACTTTCACTTTCAATTAGGCAGATAATATACGGTGCAAATTTCTTTCCTGCATCCACAGATTGCAGGAAAGAAACGTGCACGATTCCCCCATCAACACAGACAGTGGTGACAGGGGAATATCCCTCCTGCCCAGCAATTGTATTCTCCCGACAAACAGTGATTATCACTAGTGGCTATAGCAACCACTAGTGATAATCATAAGAGAATCTGCTTATTAATGGTTCAAATCTCAGCCAGTTCCTGCTGAACCAGCTGAGATTTAAACTGTCTATGGCTGGTCTTGGCTCTTAGGTAGCCCATACATTAACTATTAAGTTGAATGAAAAAAAAAAAAAAAAAGAAATGATCCAATTCACCTATCTACACATTATAGGTGGATGGGGGAATCCTCCCAGTGTGGACCAGTGGTGGAACAACCAGAGTCGCTGTCCTGTCCCGGCTATTCACAGCGCTGGTCTCTGTCTCCATGGCAGCGGTGGCAGCACATTGGAACCCAGTGCTGGTTACTTTATGGGGCTGATTTACAGGAGGGCCAGCACAATTTGTTGTTAGAGATAGGCTGGGCATGTTCAAAATTCCACATGCCAGAGCCTGCCAGGAAGCTGACACTGCGCAGCGCTAATCACAGGCAGTGAGACATTTCCCGGTCCGCAGCTGTCTCAGTGGCTGTGATTAGCACTGTTGAGTGTTGGCTTCCTGGCGGGATCGGGCATGTGGGATTTCAAACACACCCGAGCCCATCTCTATTGGTTGTAGATAGTTGAGCTCCCTGCAGGTTGCTTAGCAGCAGTAAAGCCTTCTCTGACATGCTGATCGGGATGCAATCCAGGTGATGCTCTTAGTCAAATCCTAGTGTTAAATATCAGTGATTTTATTGATCAAAGCCCACACTTTACAGGTATAGAGCCCACATGGCTGCTGAACATACGGTTGATTACTGTATATATATGTGGTTGTACTCTTGATGCTAATAAATACTGTGTTTATTAGATCTGACTGGGAGCATCACCTGGATCACATCCCGATCAGCATGTCAACAGAGAAGGTTATACAGCATTACTGCTGCTAGGTGACCAGCTGGAAGCTCGGCTCTCTATAACCAGCCTTCTCCCTGCATGCACCCATAATGTCACCAGCAGTAGGTCCTAATAGACTGCCGCCGCTGCCAAGGAGACAGACGCCAACAGTGCTGTCAATAGCAGGGACAGGACAGCTGGGGAACCCCACAGTGGCAGAACACCAGGGCCCAGTGGCAAGACAACCTTTGCAACCCTGAGAGTTCTCCCACTGCTTTGGATCCTTATATTTTCTTGGTGTGCTGGTGATATATATCTCTTGTTTTCTGCCACCCTGGGGGGCCCCAGTATAGTAGGAAGGGAGCTCACTGCAGAACGTGTGAAAGGGCCCGTTGTGGGATCGTAGTAAAGGGCCCCAGGATATCTATCTATCTAATTGCATTTTATAGTTGGCCCCCCTACCTTTATCCCTGTCCCCCCATGTGCCCCCCCCTAAATATTAAAGCTGGAGATGCCACTGTCAACAGATACCCAAATACAAACATGGAGGCATGAGACCAATCATGTGAAGCGTGTAAAAAGGCCATGGATATACAAGAGAGTATTAATAGATGTAAAAAAAGTCAGGTCCATGAACTCCTCCATGCATGCTTGTCAATGTGTTTCACAAAGATTTGCTTCCTCAGGACAGATTGGATAGGTACTACTAAATATGTAAACATTTTACAAGAACAAAAGAAGTACATCAGTATCATATATTCGAAGTGTGTACATTAATGTTATTAAAATGTATTGGTGTATCTTGGGGGAGAGAAAAAGGAAAAGAAGGAGAAGTAAACATATAGGGCCAGATTCACGTATCTGGGCGCATCTTTGTGTGGGCGTAGCGTATTCTATTTACGCTACGCCGCCGCAACTTAGACAGGCAAGTGCAGTATTCACAAAGCACTTGCTCCGTAAGTTGCGGCGGCGTAGCGTAAATGGGCCGGCGTAAGCCCGCGTAATTCAAAGTAGGCTGGTAAGGGGTGTGTTGTATGCAAATGAATCGTGACCCCACGTAAATGACGCGCTTAACGAATTTCTCCCTAACTTACGCCGGCTCAATGTTTAGTCGATGTGAACGTAACCTACACCCATCCCCATTCACGGACGACTTACGCAAACGACGTAAAATATGGCGCTGTTCCGACGTCCATACCTTAACATGACTTACCCCTGCTTTATGAGGGGTAAAGTTACACCGGTCGTACGCCTTACGTAAACAGCGTATTTTAATACGCTGGGCGCAAGTACGTTCGTGAATCGGCGTATCTAGCTCATTTGCATATTCGATGTGGAAATATACGGAAGCGCCCCTAGCGGCCAGCGTAAATATGCACCCCATGATACGACGGCGTAAGAGACTTACATCAGTCGTATCTTGGCAACAGTGAGGCGTATCTGATTCTATGAATCAGGCGCATAGATGCGACGCCTCACATTCGGACTTAAGACGGCGTATCAGGAGATATGCCGTCGTAAGTCCTTTGTGAATCTGGCCCATAATGTCAGATTTACTTTAAAAAGACACACACCAGACAGGAACAGTTCCAGGGGAAGGGGACACAGAGTCTTCAAAATGAGACCCAATGATACCAGATGACCAATAGCGTCCAACTCCCAATGTTGGGCCGGGGAGAAAAACACCTCCCAAGGTAGCTAAAAAATTATTATCTGGCCACTTTGTAAATATGAAGAATATATGGGCACATTTTGGGGCAAAGGCGTAAAAGTTAGTTCCAAGGGGGCCAAAAAAGTATACAGGAGGATAAACCACAACTCAATTTCGGATATATGGAGATGTGGAGGGGACCCGAATATTAACTCCTTACCGCCAAGCGTACGCACATATGCGGCCTTGGATTTAAGTGGTTATACCGGGAAAATGCATGCAGCTGTATGCATCATCCCAGTACCCTTTTTTAGAGCGGACGGTTGGCTCTTCAGGGATAACAATACAGGACTGTTATACCGGGGCAGCTAGAGGAACCGTCCCCTCTCCCGTCGCCTTCCGCCGCTCTTCCCGGGGCTCCTGACCCACCAGGAGACCCGGTCCGCGATCCGGTACTTACGCCGGCTAGAGTAAGACTGGAATGAAGCCTGAAACGGCTTTGTTCCAGTGTTCTTTCTGTAAACACTGCAGTGACGTCACAATGTCACTTCCGGTTTACTCGGCTGCTTATGGCGCCACTTTAAAAAAAATGACAGTATTCAGAATCGCAATTTTTGATGATCTAAATACTTTGAAGTGTAAAGAAGGAATTTGGGATCTTTTAGACCCCCGATCCCTCCACACAGAGTGCAGAACTGTCACTTGTAAACACAGAAACTGGACTAGTGGTGAGCAGGCACCAAAGAGTCTGAGCCAGAGGTGGTGGAACCGGATGTCAACCTTCTTCTAGTGCTGGGCGCATCTTTAACCCACCGGAGCTTTCTTCCCCTCTTCGAGCACTGCAGAGGGAGGGGGGCCCGAGATCTCCCGCTTACAGCTTGCAGAAGAGCAGAGCAGCCTGACATCAGCTGAGCGTCACTCGGCATTTCAATGGCCCGCCGGAGGCCTCTTCCCAGCATCTCAGTAATGCAGAGGGAGGGGGGTCCCGAGATCCCCCCTGACAGCTTGCAGAAGAGCAGAGCAGCCTGACATCAGCTGAGCACCGCTCGGCGCTTCCATGGCCCGCCGGAGGCCTCTTCCCAGCTCTAAGGAATGCAGAGGGAGAGGGGCCCGAGATCCTCCCTGGCAGCTTGCAGAAGAGCAGTGTGACATCAGCTGAGCGCCGCTCGCCGCTTCCATGGCCTGCCAGAGGCCTCTTCCCAGCTCTAAGGAATGCAGAGGGAGGGGGGCCCGAGATCCCCTGCTGGGAGGAGAGGGGAAGAGGAGAGCAGCGCGAGATCAGCTGAGAGCAGTGGGAGGTCATTGCTATACCAAAAGGTATTTGGCACAACTAGAACACACACACACACAGTCTACACTATATAACACTGTAATAGAGTGGACTCTAATATTTCCCCAGCACTTTAAACTAGGGCTTATTTTTGGGGTAGGGCTTATATTGCAGCCCTTCCCGAAAATTGGGGTAGGTCTTATTTTTGGGGTAGGTCTTATTTTTGGGAAAACACAGTAGGAGAGCCTATATGTTCAGATGGAGTTAGACTAGGTTCTGTGCCACCTGGACAGCTGTCTAGGTGGACGTGTGTCGTGTGCCCCGGGCTGCTAGGGCAGAGATTGGGCCTATACTTGGAGGCGTCTGGCTGTTAGGCTGTGGGAGGGCCTATTCAAAAGCAAGAGAGCAGCGCAGGGTTGGCATTGTGGCTTGCAGTCCAACCAGAAGTGACGGTTCTGCCGGCCGGAGAACCTGTAAGTGGTCGGAGGTAGAAGGGAAGCTGTCGCCACTAAGGGGCCAACCACCTTATTATCAGGGACCACAGTGAGTAACTAAAGCAAGTACCGGAGCAGCAGTCTCACCGAACGAGCACGGTGAAGAGTTCGGGAAACTTCAGGCGGTGATCAAGTTAGGGACCCAGCCAGCAGAGGTGACCCTTGGGATAGCACAGATACCAATTTTGACATTATAAAGAAACCAGTAAAAAGTTGAGAAGTTATTCAAATAAAAAAAAAACAGTCGATCTGTAACTAGGAGGATATGGGTGTGGAAAGTGGTCATACCATGTTTAGTAATTGTGCTAATAATTTTGATAAGCATTAATTGGGTTTTACCAAATTTCCCAACAATTTACTGGAATCGGATGCAATTATTGTAAACAGCTGAGCCAGAAACCACACCTCTCCTTAAGGCTTGGATCACACTGATGTGACATTGGATACGACTTGTGAAATCCCAAGTCAGGTGACATGCCAAACTTAAAAGAGGAACTGCAGTCTGCTCACATAATTTGTAATAAAATCATCTTTGCCATTCTGAAGCTTCCTTCCAACCACTTTGCATATTATTTTATATATACTTTGATTCTGTACTTGCCAAATATGCTGCAGAAATCTCCCTCCACTGAGCCATTTTAACTGTGGGCAGCTGAAGCTGCTACCTGTTCACTTCCAGGATTTACACAGACACACAGAGGCACACCTCCATTACTGCAAATTTCATTGGCCCTCGTGCGACTCATCCCCCCTTCCCATCCTAGCAAACTCTCACGAGAGTGAGAGAGAGCTGTGCATGATGTCATAAGCGTAGGCTTTTTACCAGACAAGAAACAGGAAGTGGGCTGTATAAGGTATTTACTTGGCAGAATAAAAAAAGTTAAAACAACAAGGGCAGATGATTTAACCACATCAATACTGGGCACTTTCGCCCCCTTCCTTTCCAGACCAATTTTCAGCTTTCAGCGCTCTGAAATTTTCAATGACAATTGCGCGGTCATGCTACACTTTACCCAAATTACATTTTTATCGTTTTGTTCACACAAATATAGCTTTCTTTTGGTGGTATTTATTCACGACCCGGTAATTTATTTTTTGCAATATAACCGGAAAAAAAGCGGAGATTTGGAAAAAAATAAATATTTTCGTCTTTCTATTTAAAAAAAAATCCAATAATATCAAATTTTGTCATAAATTTAAGCCAAAATGTATTTTACTACATGTTTTTGGTAAATAAAAAACCTGTAAGTGTATAATAATTGGTTCGTGTGATCACGGACATATGTACGCAAATGATCATGTACAGATGTGCGCAGGTGATCAAGGACATATGTGTGCAAATGATCATTGGGACATGTGATTTTACTGTTACATATGTGGGGGCAGGTGTTTTTACTATGTGGGGACATGTGTGGTGACATGTGTTTTGGGGACATGTGTGTTTATTTTCTGTGTTTTACACTGTGTGAGACACTAGGCTGGTGATCAGTGAGTAAAAAGCTGAAAAAAAACAGCTCATACACACTGATCACCAGCCAGCTGCAGCCATTCCTCTCCTCTCCTCACCGACGACTTCTGTGTGAGGAGAGCCAATCACCTAGCAACTGGCTCTTTGTTTACATCACATGACGGCTGTGATTGGACACGGTCGTCATGTGATCAGGAGGGCCAATCACAGAGCCCTCCTGCCGATCCATGATGCGCCGTGTCCGGGTGACACGAGTGCATCGGGATCGCGCCGCTGCACGGGAACGTGTGCACGATCCCCCTACTTCTGAGGGATATTCCTGAACGTCCACTCAGGAGAGAGCACCCACCCGGCCGTATATGTGCAGTGGTCGGAAGGGAAGTAGTTAATAGATAGAAAGTTGAAAAAAATATTGAAGTTCTGCTTTAATGTTTCCCTAAGAGAGCCATCTTAACTGATTCTACACACGTTGCTCCAACTTTAGGCCTCATACACACGACCGGATCTGTCCGCTGGGATTTATCCGCGGATCAGTTCCAGCAGACAAATCCGGTCGTGTGTACGACCTAGCGGACATTTTTCGCGGACATTTGTCCAGCCGACCGGTTTTCAAGCAGATAAAAATTTCTTAGCATGCTAACAAATCTATCCGCTGGAAACCTGTCCATCGGACGTGTTCGGTCGTTCGGTTCGGTTCCTTCACTACTTTGGTCCAATTTAAGCATGATTTTAGCCCTTTTTACAGGCTCCGCAATAGCAAGTTGGATCAAGTCAGAAGGAAGTCGCAGGCAAAGTCGTATGACTTTGCCATCATAGCAGTGTGAACTGAGCCTAAATGGCTATAAAACTTACATCAAGCTTCGTTCCACATTCTACACAACAAGAAGATTGAGATAGAACATCAAGTGATTCTAAACAGATATTCTAAACCATGTCTTGGAATGCTGGCTGCATTAATGTTGTTGTTTCTTCTAGGTATTTCAAGAATACAGGAAAGGAGGATCCCCACCTTGCCAACATCCGATTATTACAAAAAAAAGATTGAGAAAGTGAACTAGACTTCCTCAAAAAATACCGGACTTTGTTGGCACAACATGAGGCAGTACATGCAAGAACAAAATATTCTTTATTACAAATATTGTTAAAAAAAACTCACGTAGTAAAAACACTACAGTGCCCTCTACTCAACAGTAGTTCAACCCAGCCAGCAGAGGAGACGCTTGCAGAGCAGCCTTGTGAGTCAAGCCAGGGACAAAGCAGGCCAGCATGGGTGAAGCTTAAGTATCTGGAGTGCCAAGCTAGGGATCCAGCAGGGAAGCGATGGTGACGCTTGAGGAAGATACCACCGCAAAGATTGGAGGGGCTCAAGGGATTCTGAGTTAGTGAATCAGAGGGTCTAGTGAAAGACCAGGAGCTCAGTGGTGAAGAACTACAAGGAGAAGTTGTAGTGAAGCTGAAGGAACTGTTACGTTTGTGTTAGGAACTGTTAAAGACTGTTGTCATAGGAGACAGCATTCCTGCATGTGCAGATGTGGCGCCTTGCTGGGGCCTTAAAGCGGTTGTAAACCCGCATACATTTTTAAATTTTTTTCTACACCTGCAAGGAAAAAGCCATAATGAGCTAATATGCACCGCATATTAGCTCATTATGAAATACTTACCTCAGAACGAGGTAGGTAACTTACATGGTCCACGCCGAGCCAAGCGTGTCTTCCGGTATCGCCGCTCCAGCCAATCACAGCGCTGACGTCACTCCCGCGCATGCGCGAGATGACGTCACTCCCGCGCATGCGCGAGATGACGTCACTCCCGCGCATGCACGGCAAATTTCCTTTCCGGCATGGGTCGGCCATTCAGCCGATGATCCCCCCTGCGCATGTGCCGCAATCAGCGGCGCATCGCGAGGGGAATATCTCCTAAACCGTACAGGTTTAGGAGATATTCTTTATACCTACAGGTAGGCCTTATTATAGGCTTACCTGTAGGCAAAAGTGAACAAAGTGGGTTTACAACCACTTTAAGTTGCAAAACCATCCACCTATTGAAGTCTCTGTGTCTGCCAATTGAATCTGCAGCTATTTAAGGGTGTCCTGGCCCTAACTCTCTTTCCCCCATGAAAGATTGTAAGAGAAATAAACATCTATTTTGCATTCAAGAAGTGTCTGGCGCCCAATAACTTTATCCACCTTGCACCCACTATGCCTCACAACTCACCCTATACAGAAGGATGTCAGCTATCTTTGGTCTTGAAAGTCCCCATTAGACTTTGAGGAGGCCGGAGACCTTGCTACATGTAATATTTCACAATTGAATGTATCCACAGTAATTTTCTATATGCATTTGTATCTATCTTGTAGGAGGCATCCTACTTATAACTATCAGATACTTCAAAGATATTCAGTTATATGCAGAACAGAAGTGATGTGGATAGCACAGATAACAATTTTGACATTATAAAGAAACCAGTAAAAAGTTGAGAAGTTATTCAAATAAAAATAAAAAAACGGCCGATCTGCAACTAGGAGAATATGGGTGTGGAAAGTGGTTATACCATGTTTAGTAATTGTGCTAATAATTTTGATAGGCATTAATTGGGTTTTACCACATTTCCCAATCATTTACTGGAATCGGATGCAATTATTGTAAACAGTTGAGCCAGAAACCACACCTCTCCTTAAGGCTTGGATCACACTGATGTGACATTGGATACGACTTGTGAAACCCCACGTCAGGTGACATGTCAAACTAAAAGAGGAACTGCAGTCTGCTCACATAATTTGTAAAACATCTTTGCCATTCTAAAGCTTCCTTCCAACCACTTTGCATATTATTTTATATATACTGTGATTCTGTACTTGCCAAATATGCTGCAGAAATCTCCCTCCACTGAGCCATTTTAACTGTGGGCAGCTGAAGCTGCTACCTGTTCACTTCCAGGATTTACACAGACACACCTCCATTACTGCAGCTCTCATTGGCCCTCTTGTGACTCATCCCCCCTCCCTTCCTAGAAAACTCTCACAAGACTGAGTGAGATAGAGCTGTGCATGATGTCATAAGCCTAGGCTTTTTACCAGACAAGAAACAGGAAGTGGGCTGTATAAGGTATTTACTGGCCGAATAATAAAAAAAAAAAAGTTAAAAACAAGGGCAGATGATTTAACCACATCGATACTGGACACTTTCGCCCCCTTCCTTCCCAGACCAATTTTCAGCTTTCAGCGCTCTTGCATTTTTAATGACAATTGCGTGGTCATGCTACACTTTACCCAAATGATATTTTTATCATTTTGTTCACACAAATAGAGTTTTCTTTTGGTGGTATTTATTCATGACTCTGTTTTTTATTTTTTGCGATATAAGCGGAAAAAAAAGCGGAAATTTGGAAAAAAATATTATATTTTCGTCTTTCTATTTTTAAAAAAATCCAATAAAATCTAATTTTGTCATAAATTTAAGCCAAAATTTATTTTACTACATATTTTTGGTAAAAAAAAATCTGTTAAGTGTATAATTGGTTCACGGACATATGTACGCAAATGATCATGTACAGATGTGCGCAGGTGATCACGGACATATGTGTGCAAATGATCATTGGGACATGTGATTTTACTGCTACATATGTGGGGGAGGTGTTTTTACTATGTGGGGACATGTGTGGTAACATGTGTTTTGGGGACATGTGTGTTTATTGTCTGTGTTTTACACTGTGTGGGACACTAGGCTGGTGATCAGTGAGTAAAAAGCTGGAAAAAACAGCTCATACACACTGATCACCAGCCAGCTGCAGCCATTCCTCTCCTCTCCTCACCGACGACTTCTGTGTGAGGAGAGGAGAGCCAATCACCTAGCAACCGGCTCTTTGTTTACATCACATGATGGCTGTGATTGGAGACGGTCGTCATGTGATCAGGAGGGCCAATCACAGAGCCCTCCTGCCGTTCTATGATGCGCCGTGTCCGGGTGACACGAGTGCATCGGGATCGCGCTGCTGTGCGGGAACGCGCGCGCGATCCCCCTACTTCTGAGGGATGTTCCTGAACATCCACTCAGAAGGAGAGAGCACCCACCCGGCCGTATATGTGCAGTGGCCGGGTGGGAAGTAGTTAGAAGATAGAAAGTTGAAAAAATTATTGAAGTTCCGCTTTGTTTCCCTAAGAGAGCCATCTTAACTGATTCTACACACGTTGCTCCAACTTTAGAAAAGGTTCCTTCACTACTTTGGTCCAATTTAAGCATGATTTCAGCCCTTTTGCAGGCTCCGCAATAGCATCCAAGTTGGATCAAGTCAGAAGGAAGTCGCAGGTAAAGTCGTATGACTTTACCATCATAGCAGTGTGAACCGAGCCTAAATGGCTATAAAACTTACATCAAGCTTCGTTCCACATTCTACACAACAAGAAGATTAAGATAGAAGTGATTCTAAACAGATATTTTAACCACTTACTTACTGGGCACGTATACCCCCTTCCTGCCCAGGCGAAATTTCAGCTTCCGGCACTGTGTCGCTTTAACTGACAATTGCGCGGTCGTGCGACGTGGCTCCCAAATAAAATGGACGTCCCTTTTTTTCCCACAAATAGAGCTTTCTTTTGGTGGTATTTGATCACCTCTGGTTTTTATTTTTTTAGAAACGTTACACCGCCGCAAGTTTTCATCGCAAGTGCCTGATTCACCAAGCACTTGCATGAAAACTTACGCTTAATTTTTTTACTAGTAATGGTGGCGATCTGCGATTTTTATTGGGACTGCGACATTATGGCGGATGCTTCGGACACATTTTTGGGACCACATTTATACAGCGAACAGTGCTATAAATATGCACCGATTACTGTATAAATGTGACTGGCAGTGAAGGGGTTAACACTAGGGGGAGAGGAAGGGGTTAAATGGGTAACCTGGGAGTGATTCTTACTGTGGGGGGAGGGGAATGACTGGGGGAGGTGACCAATCTGTGTCCCTATGTACAAGGGACACAGCATCGGTTCTCTTCTCCCTGACAGGATGTGGAGCTCTGTATTTACACACAGAGCTCCACGTCCCTGCTCAGTTACTGGGCACGCGCATTGTGTTGCCAGTAACACGACAGGTGCGTGCGTGCCCCCTAGCGGCTGTGAAAGACAAGGACGTCATATGACGTCCTGTCAGAACAATGGGACTATCGTGCAGCCGTCAATTGACGGCGGCCGGTAGTGTAGTGGTTAAACCATGTCTTGGAATGCTGGCTGTATTAATGTTTTTGTTTCTTCTAGGTATTTCAAGAATACAGGAAAGGAGGACCCCCACCTTGCCAACATCCGATTATTAGAAAAAAGGATTGAGAAAGTGAACTAGACTTTGTGGAAAGGGCAGTCACTGCAGGAATGCAGTTAATTAAAAGAGAATTCAGTGAGCACACATCTCGCCTGAATGAGGCTGAAGACAAAATTGCCAGCTTGGAGGAAGACCTCTACAAAGCTCAGGCATTTGAAGAGGCTCAGGATAAAACTAACCACTATGTCATGCAGAAATTACAAGATTTGGAAAACAGAGCTAGAAGGGGCAATCTGCAATTTGTTGGCGAGCCTGAATCGCTGCTGTAAGAAAAGGACGGAGACACCTTTGGCACGCGCACACTTAGACCACAACAGTCTTTCCCGACCAATGGCGTACGCGACAGACGACGGGCACATGCAGGAGGTGTTCCTGATCCCTCCTGTTGACGATTTAAAGGGAGCTGACTGGTCTTCAGCAGTACCCTGACTTCCTGACGCCTGTATTCTCTGCCAGATTCCTGTTACCGACTTGGCTTTCCTTGACTTCCCCTCTGGACTCTGATTCCTCCTGAATACCTGACTTCTGATCCCGGCTATCCATTTGACCTCGCTCCTGCTGATCTCTGTGTACCTCGCTGCCTGTCTGTTATCGAACCCGGCTATCCTCTGACCTCTGCATCGACCATACTGCCCTTGGTAAAGCCCCAGGCCCCAACTGCCTCTCGGGAGAATTCTATAAGACCCTCCATAAGACCCTCGTGCCCGTACTCCTCGACGTTTATAACCACATCTGGACCGGTGGACACTACCTTCCATCTGGTAACCAAGCCATTGTAAAACTGATTTCGAAGAAAGGAAAGGACCCATTAGACCCTGGTTCTTATAGACCCATTTCTCTCTTAAATTTGAATGTTAAAATTCTATCTAAAATATTTGCCACCAGACTCGCTAATATCATTCCTTCTTTAATACACCCGGCACAGTCAGGTTTTATAAAAGGAAGGACAGCCTCGCTTAACATCCACAAGGTATTGCTGGTATTAGACCATGCGATTCAACAGAGGGGAGGGAACTTTGCCATTGTCACTCTGGACGCGGAGAAAGCTTTTGACAACGTCAGCTTTGATTGGCTCGAGCTTGTTCTCTCGAAAATCGGCCTCACGGGTCCCTTATTCCATCTTATTAAATCTATGTACACTGCTCCAGCGGCCAGACTGGTAGTGGCGGATCTCTTTCTGAAGAATTCCGCCTCTTCAAAGGAACTAGGCAGGGTTGCCCTCTATCCCCCCTGCTCTTCAATTTGGCACTGGAGCCTTTATCCAGATTTTTAAACTCTGAGGCTCCGTTACATGGAATCCGCCTGGGTGACCACCGAGCTGAGATCTGCCCTGTTTGCAGATGATGTACTCGTATTCACCAGCAACCCTATCTTAGACATGACCACTATTAAAAAACTTACTTCCTCTCTATACACTTTAAACTACCCTCCTCTAAAAAATAAAATTGTACTGGAACTTCAGAACTGGATGGATCTGCCTCTCTCGTTACTGGGAAGATGCCACCACTTCAAATTGGTAAGCTTTGCTCGGGTCCTCTTTCCGCTCCAAACAAATCCTTTACTTTTAAAACACAAAGACATTCAGTTATTAAACAAAGCCACGTCTAAATTTATCTGGAGACAGAGGAGGCCTTGCATGGCCATGACTAAACTGCATCTTCCCAGGGGCGAGGGTGGCGCTGGTTTGCCCAATGTTAGGATGTATAATCAAGCTTGTTTGTCGAGTATAGCTCTCGACTGGATACAAGAATCCTCAAGATACTCAAATTTTCTTCTTATATCGGCAATGGCTCATCCCTATTCTTTAGTGCCACTTCTACATTCCCCATGGAAATCCATACGCCCAGACTTACAACATAATCTACTCCTGCGGGATACCGTTATAGCATGGAGAGAGACAAGGAAATGCGAGAAACTCTCTCCCTTCCTATTCAGGCACACACCTATTCAAGGGAATCCCTGTTTCTCCCTGGGATTGGACAGCCACGTTTATGATCTGTGGGCTAAAAATGGACTCAAATACTTTTTTCTCCCTTTGTGACACGGGCTCCGGTCAACCACTGGCCTTCTCAGCCATAGCCAGTAAATTTTCCTTACCGAATGCCCACTTATTTTACTTCTGGCAATGCACTAACTTTATACGTACTTCCTGCAGGGAAGGAAGCATCAGATTCAAAGCATCCATCACCGATGGCCTGCTACAGTCAGGCTCTAACACTATCTCTTGTATCTATAAACCCTTGCTTCGCAAGATTACCCCCCCTCTTCTATTACACACTGGGGCAAAGACTTTCCAGACTAACCGAGAAACTCTTACAGGGATACATCAAACTCACCAAACTGATACCCTGCAAATACTGGAGAGAAACCCAGATGAAAATTCTACATCGTGCATACATCCCTTTCCTCAAGGACAAAACTAACCCCCAGTCTACTCTTTGTCCGCTTTGCAAACAGCCTAAACCTACTCTAACTCACCACTTCTGGTCCTGTTCATTCATCTCTTCCTTCTGGCAGCAAGTCATTTCTTTCATCAATGGAGTCACCCTATTGCACCTCCCTAAAGACCCCCTACTTCTGATCTTTGGCTACTGGGACTAGCAACTTTTAACCTGGTCTTCCAACTCTGACCAGTGTCACAAAGAATGGATCCTCATCACCCTATTTGCAGCAAGGAGAGCAATTCTGAAACACTGGATTTCCCCTTCCTCCCCTACGATATCTCTCATCAAACAAGAGCTCCTTATGCAACTCCACAAGGAAAAAATCACAACAGATTTTAACCATACAACAGCAAAGCATTGTTTTTTCTCGAGATGGGGAGCATTAATGGCTGCAAAAAATCAGTCGGACCCACACAAGTCCTTACGCACCCTTTTTGTCTACTTCAAAACTCTCCTGGCACGTCCTGATGACGACTCTTCGACCTGATCTTCCTGGGTCTCTCCCCCTCACCCACACACCCTTTAGTTGTGGGTAGGCTCGTTTCACACCTTCGGCACAGGTTCGCTACTTATGACCTAATTACGATCTTATTGTTATGTGACCTCATGAACTGCCTATTATTGTATGCACAATGGAAAATTATGCAGGTTCTTCCCCCTGTTTACCTTCCCCCTTTTAATTCCCCCCTTTTAATTCCCCCCCTTCTTTCCCCCCCTTTTCATTTCTTATATTTTCTTTGATTCTTTTACTTTCTCTAGTTATACCCAGCTAATTTAGGGATCTATCCAGTTCACTGTTTTTGATGTACTGACCTTATATGTCTCAGGTTTTTTATTGGATCCTTTGCTACATGTCTTTACAGGTTATAAAAAAGCTATGCCTTTGGTGACGTGGAGGGATCTCCCGTCGCGTGCAAATTTTTCAATTGTATGTTGGATTTTTCAATAAATTCTTTAAAAAACAAAACAAAAAAAAAAACCTTATTTATTATGTAGTTGCCCACCCTGTTATTTTATTGAGGTCTTCTTGTAAAATGTCTATATCCTGATGTGAAGTTATTGCCCTACTTATTTTTGTGTTGTTAGTAAAAACTGAGATTGAGCCATTTATCTCATGATCCATCCTCTATATGATTTATGAATAAATTAAACAGAATTTCTTTTTCTTTTTTACAATTCTAATGCCCCGTACACACGATCACTTTTTGTCATGAAAAAAAATGAAATTTTTCATCATGAAAAAAACCAAAGTTTTTCCAACTTCATCATAAAAAACGACGTTGCCCACACACCATCGTTTTTGAAAAATTATGAACAAAGCGCAGTGACGTACAACACGTACGACGGCACTCTAAAGGGGAAGTTCTATTCGCCTTTGGGCTGTTTTTAGCTGGTTACTTGTTATTAAAAGACGATTCGCGCTTTTTTGTCTGTTACAGCGTGATGAATGTGTTTACTCCATTATGAATGGTAGTTTTACCTGAACGAGCACTCCCGTCTCATAACTTGCTTCTAGGCATGCGCGGGTTTAAATGAATCACGCCCCCTAATCGCCGATTTGAATTCCACCGCCAGAGATACACTACGCCGCCGTAACTTACGGCGTAAATTCTTCCAGGATTCGAACCAGCCAAAAGTAAGTTACAGCGGCGTAGCGTATCTCTGATACGCTGCGCCGATCTAATTCTATGTGGATCTGGCCCAACATTTTCAAAAATGACATAAAAAATTTAAGCATGTTCGAATTTTTTTTTGTCATTTTTCAGAAGACGGAAAACGATGTGAAGCCCACACACGATCATTTTAAATGACGTTTTTAAAAATGTCATTTTATTTCATGACAAAAAGTGATCGTGTGTACTCGGCATTATTCGTTCCACTCTGGCTGGTAAGTACACTAAAATAAAATACATTACAAAATTATTGTATGTTTTATTTTTCATCTATAATCAAATATAATGAAGCTTACAAACCTTTAAAAAATGCTTGATTACCATTGACATACATGTACCAATGCTTTGATACTGATAAAAAGTCTGATCGTGTGTGCCAGGCTTAAGACATGCAATGCAATATTTTTTCTCTGGTATACCAGAAATTATTCCAGCCATAGGTGTGCGCACAGGGTGTGCTCAGTGTGCCTGGGCACACCCTAATCACCCCACGCGCATTAGTATTAACGCTCTGTGTGGCAGCAGGAAGATGTTCATGTTTCCAGAAAAATTATCTGTAGCTTGTTATTTTAATTTTCTAAGTGGGCAGGACACACCGTCTGTATAAATAGGAAGGATGTGTGCCAATCTCTTTATTACAGGAAGGGAGGCTGTGCAAGTTATCTAGAAGAGGTAAGTGCATGAGATAAATGGACACAAATGTTAGTTTGTATATATTCAAATTTTTACAGATATGTTAGGATCACAGTTATTCTGCCAGTTGCAGAGTAATTCTTGGAGAAAAGAATGAACAACAAAAAATGCAGCTTTTCAGCAGTAAATATATACCAACATATCTCAATATTATATAAAAATATTGGAAACAGCGGTAAAAGGTTTTACATACCTGGTGATGAGTATACAGCAGCACTTCCGTTATTTAAAAGGACTTTTTTTTTATGGATAAAAGTACAGGGAGATACAGAGAAAAATGAACCGAGCAATCCTTTAAACACAGCTGGGGTTCATCATGGACAGTAAAAGGATGAATTTACTCTTGCCGCGATTTCAATGCGATTTGCGTTTTGCAATTATATGCTTTTATTTTTGGCCAAATTGTTGTTGAGAAGATTAAAAAATGCAAAACGCAAATTGTGACTGAAAAAGGCATAGATGTGAACGTGTCCCATAGAAAACCATGTTAAAAGAACTGTAGTGCGTTTCTGCAAAAAGCACAAAAAAACGCATAGGTGAGAACCGATCCTGATTGTATGAACTGCACAGGTTTAAGCTGGTCATAGAAGGGTAGAGTTTCAATGAAAAGTCTAATGTCGCGTACACATGGTTGTTTTTTGCCTTGTAAAAAAAAGTTTTATTTCTCATGAAAAAACACAACATTTTTCAAACTTCATTTTAAAAAACGACATTGCCTACACACCATCGTTTTTTCAAAATGCTCTAGCAAAGCGCGGTTACGTTCAGCACATACGGCGGCACTCTGTTCCATTCAAGCTCGCGTCATAACTTGCTTCTGAGCATGCGCGGGTTTAAAAACGTTCTTTTAAATGTCGTTTTAGCCTACACACGATCATTTTTTATGACACAAAAAACGACTTTTTGAAAAACGACATAAAAAAATTAAAGCATGTTAGAATTTTTTTTTTTGTCGTTTTTCAGAAGACATAAAACAACGTTTCCCCCACACACGGTCATTTTAAATGACGTTTTTAAAAATGTCGGGTTTTTTTTATCACAAAAAACGACCGTGTGTACGCAGCATCAGGCTGGATTCACACCTATGCGTTTTTAGTGCTTTTTGCATTTTTCAGATTTGCACTACAGTCCATTTACTATGGTTTCCTATGGAGCACATTCTGTAGTGCAAACCTGCACTAAAACTGCATAGGTGTGAATCAGGCCTTAGGAAAAGTCTTCAGAGAATTTGTATGAAAATTCCCAGAACACTCGCTTGTCATTTGAAAGATTTCGTTTGCTTGTTCGAATGAAAACCACATACACTGTTAGAAATTAATTAATAAAACATTTTTTTTTTCCAAAAATATTTCTTGCCACTGCGGTTGAAAATTAATGTCGATCTGTCCCACTAATGATTTGAAAAAACGAACAAACTCTCTAGAACCAAACTCTCATTTCCCAAGAATTTTCTTTTAAAATTCTACCCATCTATGGTCAGCTTCATGCTCCATTCACACTAATGCATTTTTTTGATGCATTTTGCAGAAATGCAGGGACATTTTTTAACATGGTTTCCTATGGAACATGTTCACATCAATCTTTTTTTGTGCCTCTGCGTTTTTGGAAAGGGTCAGGGACTTTTTTTCCCGCAAAAAGCAGCGTTTTGCATGTAATAGAATTCAATGGACCCGCATCCAAAACGCAAGTGCCGCGTTTTTACCGCAATTTGTGGTTTGCGTTTTTTTTGTTAAAGGAAATGTAAAAAAAAAAAAAAATTGCAGGCTAAAAAAATAAAATAAAACGCAAAACGCAAATCGAGGTAAAAACGTGTGTCGAAAAATGCAGCAAGCACTGCAAAAAGCACTGCAAAAACTCTCAAAAGCAACATGCATAGGTGTGAATCGAGTCTTAGTCCCCTTTCACATTTATACGACTTGTACCACGATTTTGGACGGCAAAATCGTATGACAAACCATTCTTCATGATTTTCAATGACTACCATTCATACTGGCACGACTTTAAGTCGTGCCGACTTCAAAGTAGTTCCTGCGCTACTTTTTTTCTGAAGTCGGATTAAAGTCGGATTCCGTATTAACAGATCCGACTTTGGCATACGACTTGTGCATGAAGGGGAACTCCACGCCAATTTTTTTGAAAAAAAAAAATCCGGCATGGGTTCCCCTTCATGAGCATACCAGGCCCTTTGGTCTGGTATGGATTGTAAGGGGAACCTCCACACCGAAAAAATGGCATGGGGCCCCCCAAAATCCATACCAGACCCTTATCCGAGCACCAGCCTGGCCGGTCAGGAAAGGGGGTGGGGACGAGCAAACGCCCCTATTTTTGTTTATAGCACAAAAAATAAAAACTGCAGAGGTGATCAAATACCACCAAAAGAAAGCTCTATTTGTAGGAAAAAAAGTTTGGGAGCCACGTCGCACGACAGCGCAATTGTCAGTTAAAGCGACGCAGTGCCGGATTGCAAAAAGTGGCCCGGTCATTGACCAGCAAAATGGTCCGGGGCTGAAGTGGTTAAGAGAAGGCAATGAAATCGCAAAAGAGTACTGCAGGAACCTTTTTTTCAAAGTCACAACGATTTAGTCCCCTTTCACAGTTATACGACTTGTCTTACGATTTTGTACTGCAAAATCGTATGACAAGTCATTCTCCATGATTTCCAATGAGCACCATTCATCCTGGCACGACTTTAAGTAGTGCCGACTTCAAAGTAGTCCCTGCACTACTTGGGTCCAACTTCCATGTGAGTTGATGTCCATAGACCTCAATGTTAAACCCTCAAGTAGCATGCAAATCGTACCTGAATAATATAGACACGATTTCAGTACGATTTCAGTACAACTTTGTAAGCACATACAGCTTTTTAACCCTTGTCCCACCCAATCCTTTCAGCATAGTAGCCCCTCTCAAGCACATTTTTCCACCACACATTCACTTCCTGGTTATTCCCTCAGGAACAATGGGCCTGATTCCCAAAAGAGATACGCAGGCGGAACTGCTGTTCAGTCTGTGCCTAACTTTGGAAACGATCCTCAAAAGGCTTTTTCCAAAGTTAGGCAGAAAATCTGACATGTGTAAGACACTTACACGGTCAGATCTTAGGATGCAGTACCGCATCCGCCGCTGGGGGCATTTCTCATTGAAATGCAGCTTTGAGTATGCAAATGAGGACTTAAGCAGATCCACAACGCTTTTCAGCACTGTGATTTCTGCGTAAGTTCCGATTTGCTTGCGCAAAACTAGGGCTGGTTTTACAATGTGGAAAATTAGTCACACCTTGTAAAGGCCCATTCAAGCGACGGCATTTGGTATGCATTCCTGAGGGAGAACTCCACGGCAATTTTTAAATTCAAAACCGGCATGGGTTCCCCCCCCAGGAGCATACCAGGCCCTTAGGTCTGGTATGGGTTGTAAGGAGACCCCCCCTACGCCGAAAATTCGACGTAGGGGTCCCCCTACAATCCATACCAGACCCGTATCCAAAGCACGCTACCTGGCCGGTCAGGAATGGGAGTGGGGACGAGCGAGCGCCCCCCCTCCTGAGCCGTGCCAGGCCGCATGCCCTCAACATGGGGGGGTTGGGTGCTCTGGGGCAGGGGGGCGCACTGCGGGCCCCCCCACCCCAGAGCACCCTGTCCCCATGTTGATGAGGACAGGACCTCTTCCCGACAACCCTTGCCGTTGGTTGTCGGGGTCTGCGGGCGGGGGCTTATCGGAATCTGGGAGTCCCCTCAAATAAGGGGGCCCCCAGATACCGGCCCCCCACCCTAAGTGAATGGATATGGGGTACATCGTACCCCTACCCATTCACCTGGAGGCAAAAAGTAAAAGTTATTAAACACACAACACAAGGGTTTTTTAAAATAATTTATTAGTCTGTTCCGGAGGCCCCCCTGTCTTCTTTATTAGCTCTAATACCAGGGGGGGCTTCTTCTTCCGCTCTCCGGGGGTCTTCTCCGCTCTCCGGGGGTGGCTTCTTCTTCCACTCTCCGGGGGGGGTCTTCTCCGCTCTCCGGGGGTCTTCTTCTATCTTCGCCGCTCTCCGCTGTTGACTCGGCGCACCCCGGTTCTTCTGCAGCTGTCCGGTGCCTTCTTCTTCAGCGCTGGCTGCCTGCTATCTTTGTGTGTTAGCTCAATTACTAGCAGGCAGCCAGCGCGGTCTTCTGTGACGTCATCTTCTTCTCTTCTGTTCTTCTCCCCTCTTCCGATGTTGACACGTCGCCTCTTGTCACTGCAATGATGGAAGCGCGCCTTGCATCCCATTTATATAGGCATCACCGTCCCATCATGCTTCGGTAGGTACCCACGTGGTGGGTGCACGTGGGTAGGCACCCACCACGTGGGTACCTACCGGAGCATAATGGGACGGTGATGCCTATATAAATGGGATGCAAGGCGCGCTTCCATCATTGCAGTGAGAAGAGGCGACGTGTCAACATCGGAAGAAGGGAGAAGAAGAACCTGACGTCACAGAAGACAGCGCTGAAGAAGAAGGCACCGGACAGCTGCAGAAGAACCGGGGTGCGCCGAGTCAACAGCGGAGAGCGGCGAAGATAGAAGAAGACCCCCGGAGAGCGGAGAAGATCCCCGGAGAGCGGAGAAGACCCCCCCCCCGGAGAGCGGAAGAAGAACCCCCCCCCCGGAGAGCGGAGAAGACCCCTGGAGAGTGGAAGAAGAAGCCCCCCCTGGTATTAGAGCTAATAAAGAAGACAGGGGGGGCCTCCGGAGCAGACTAATAAATTATTTTAAAAACCCTTGTGTTGTGTGTTTAATAACTTTTACTTTTTGCCTCCAGGTGAATGGGTAGGGGTACGATGTACCCCATATCCATTCACTTAGGGTGGGGGGCCGGTATCTGGGGGCCACCTTATTTGAGGGGACTCCCAGATTCCAATAAGCCCCCGCCCGCAGACCCCGACAACCAACGGCAAGGGTTGTCGGGAAGAGGTCCTGTCCTCATCAACATGGGGACAGGGTGCTCTGGGGTGGGGGGGCCCGCAGTGCGCCCCCCTGCCCCAGAGCACCCAACCCCCCCATGTTGAGGGCATGCGGCCTGGCACGGCTCAGGAGGGGGGGGCGCTCGCTCGTCCCCACTCCCTTTCCTGACCGGCCGGGTAGCGTGCTTTGGATACGGGTCTGGTATGGATTGTAGGGGGACCCCCTACGTCGAATTTTTGGCGTAGGGGGGGTCTCCTTACAACCCATACCAGACCTAAGGGCCTTGTATGCTCCTGGGGGGGGAACCCATGGCGTTTTTTTTCTTTGAAAATTGGCATGGAGTTCACCCTCTCAGGAATGCATGCCGAGCGACGCTGACAATTTTTCTTTTTTCTTTTTGTTTTCCCGGCGCTTTTTTTTTTTTCACCCGTCGCAACTTTAGTGTCCCATCGCAATCCACAAAGCCGGGCGTAAATTACGTTCGCGCGCTGCACGTCGGGGAAATTACGTCACACGCATGCGCAGTACGGCCGGCGCGGGAGCGCGCCTCATTTAAATTTTAAACGCCCCCCGGAGAGGAGGACCGCCTTGCAACGGAGGCACTTAAGTTACACGGCGTGTAATTTCTAGGTAAGTGCTTTGTGGATCAGGCACTTAGGTAGAAATTTTAAGTCAGTGTAACTTAACTGCTGAAAGTTAAGTTAGGCAGCTTTTTTTGGGAATCAGGCCCAATGTGCTCCAAACAGGTAAAAAAAGAGACGTCCGCGATAATGAGCAAATCATTCGATTTATCCGTGAGTGCCCAGCTATTTATGATTTGTGTGACCCAAACTACAAAGACAAGATAAACTACAAAGACAAGATAAACTACAAAGACAAACTACAAAGACAATATCCCACTGACCGCCAATGAAGGGGACATTCTTCCCACTGACCACCAATGTAAGGAACATCCTTCCCACTGACCACCAATGTAAGGAGCATTCTTCCCACTGACACCAATGTAAGGAGCATTCTCCCCACTGATCACCAATGAAGGGAACATTCTTCCCACTGATCACCAATGAAAGGAACATTCTTCCCACTGATCACCAATGAAGGGAACATTCTACTCACTGACCACCAATGTTAGGAGCATTCTTCTCACTGACCACCAATGTAAGGGACATTCTTCCCACTGATCACCAATGAAAGGAACATTCTTCCCACTGATCACCAATGAAGGGAACATTCTACTCACTGACCACCAATGTTAGGAGCATTCTTCTCACTGACCACCAATGTAAGGGACATTCTTCCCACTGATCACCAATGTAAGGAGCATTCTTCCCACTGATCACCAATGTAAGGAGAATTCTTCTCATTCTTCATTATAGAGGACCCAAAATTGACCCTTATCTTCACGATTGGCAATGATATGATGTACCAAATATCAACGTCTTCTCCGCCTCCACTTTTCCTCCTCTTCTTTTTCCTCATGCACTGCTACAGCAGCAATGACAACTGCGGTGGCTGGAAAAGGAATTGCCTCACGCCATGTATGTTTTCATTGGTTAATGCCAAAGTTGTGGCAAAGTTGAAGTTGTACTGATCCCAAATTGCGGCAAAATCGCGGCCGCAAAATCGCAGCAAAATCGCACGACTTTAAAGTCTTATAAGTGTGAAAGGGGCCTTAAACGGTTCCATTGCTGTCAATGGGTTGCGGCATGTCATGCAATTTTGAACTGTCAAATCGAACTGTCAAAATTCTAACTCCTTTGTTAAAGCTAAAAAAATGGACACTGGTGTCTTTGTCCAGGTGAGGTTGATGCACTTGACTTTCTAGCAAGCTCCTGGGAAAGCCAAAGTTCCCAAATAACAAGAAATTGTGCCCCATTTCCATACCAAGTCCACTTTAAGAAGGGATGTCAGCATGAACTAATGTATGCAGTCACTGGGCACTTTGTATTCCTGACAGAGCTGCTTTCAAGGAAGACTAGAAAAAATAAAGACTACAAAGGATAAAAAATAGACTGTATTATTATTTAAATGTGACAATTAAAAAAAATTAAAAAAGCAAGGGGGCCTTAGTGTTCAGCTGCTTAGTATATTTGTAGGGGACTAGTGTGCTCACCTTGCTTAATCCCCCCCCCCAAAAAAATCAAATAAACTGCAATAAAAAACACACAGGCTGGGTTCACACATATGCAAACTGGATGCGGAGTTCTTCGCATCCAATGCGCATTACACGCAAGTGTGGCGGTGTGACCAGCTCAGTGGAGCCGGTTCACACATATTCGGGCGACTGCGGTCCGCATTGCAAAAGGGTGCGGTGTGTCTTTTGGGTCCAGTTCAGGTGCGAATTCAGGCTAAAATTCAGACCTGAATCGCACCTATACCGGTGTACAGGAACACACCAGACCCTGGGCAAGTATCTGCAGCTGCACATGTGTGAACCCGGTCTTATGCATTGCTAATAAAACAATTTACATCAAATTTAATACCTTGGGAGTTCAAACTTAAGTTTTGAAAATCCATTTGGATTCTCTGGCTTAAAAACCAAATACAATTTCCACCCCTCCAGCGCTTTCTAGCTTTTTCTATATCCCATAAGTGAAGGTTAGCACCAGGGCCGCCATCAGGGGTTCTCTGTTCCAGGGGGCCACATGCCTGAAGCTGTGTAAGGGGCCCCATAATTCCTGATGGCGGCCCTGGTTAGCACACTAGGTGTATGTCTTTTCCCCTGCATCAATTTTCCCTCACAGCTCCATGTCAGCACAGCTGGGTATTGGCTCCGCCCACCCCACGCCCACAGGACTTAACTCATATCAATTTTATCCCACCTACAGCCTTGGCATTCTTCTTTTTTCCTCCTACGTGCAGGACCTAGGTGTGCGCCTCTACCTGGCTGGTCTAAAGCTGTATGCAGTCCCTGGTGTCTTGTCTAAATGACCCATAATCCAGGGAGCCCTGGAGGGCGTGGTGGAGGTACCGACCCCAGAATGGTTCGCCAAGATGGCTTATGCCTTTTTTCTACTGCTCCCTCTGATTTTCAGCTAAGGCGGTGGCGAGGGAAGGTGACAGTTCTGGTACCCGCTACTCATCATTATGAGAGTCAAGGAGTGACTCCCTCTGCCTGGTAGATCAAATCTTCTCCAGTCCCAATTATCCAGCATCCGACAGGCTCAGGCTGATGACTTGGGTCTGGAGAGGCAGAGGCTTATGGATGTCGAATGCTCTGAAGATTTGAATAATCTTACGAAACAAGAGAGGACAGCGCTAAGCGTACCTATAGTAGAACAGGGCACATGTGCCCAGTATATTTGTTGATCAAGATTTTACGCTGAACTCCTCAGAAGCCTGTTCCGAATGCCTACAGGCATGGCTTGGCTTAGTTCTATGCGCAAGTATGCTATAGGCATGTATTTTGGCTATCTGACTTCACCTGCATACAGCAGGCATCGAACGCTTAAGTATACAGTTTTTCTAGATGCAATTTGGTTGAAACCTCAAATTGTCTCCGGAAAGAGATCCCAATGCTGATGGAGGTTGCTTCATCAGATGCCTTCAATCGCTCTGTGGTACCTCCTCACTGAAACTGATTTACGGGTGGCAACCATATCAGCATTGGTACCTTTGGGGTTTAAAGAACCCATATTGGTGCAAGACCCTGTGACGATTCACTATTGCAGGACCTATTATTCACTGTTTATGGGGACTTTATGGTGCACTTTAACTGCTTGCTGAAGTTTGTTGCATGATTTATTCTTTGGGTAGTCTAATGCTGGCCATACTCAAGCTGAAAAATCGTTCGAAAATCTGTCATTTGGACAATTTGTTTGTTTTTCGTCCAGTTAATGGGCGGAACTTTCATTATTCGATAATGAGTTTGAACATTTTTTTCATAGTGTATGGCCACTGGCCAGCATTACTTATAGCGTTGCCATGAATAATTGTTTATTATTGGCCTTCCAAACAGAGTAGGTGCTTCTTGCTTTAAGACTTTCCAAAAATGTATGGTGTGAAATATGGCAAAAAAATATATATAAAATATTTTAATATGAATAGATTAAATAACATATTAATCAGCAGTGGTGAGCATACGTTATTAAAAAAAGTGTGTAAGTATTTTATTACATTAGTCTGTATAATTACAATTAAATAAACTTTCTAAAATGACAAACTACAATTAATGTTAATAACATTTTGTTTTCTGTTACTAGGAAAATTTGAAAAGCCATCATGTGTGAGTATTCAATCATTACTATAAAAATGTTATCTTTGGTGACTATAGAAATCTGGTGTTATACCAAAGCAGTGGTGCCAAACTGGCAATGGACAACACATACAAATAAAAACATGCTTTCTTAAATAAAACTAGTTGGGCTGTCAGAATGTGAGATCCCTAACAAGATGATTATTCTGATTATTTTGCGGCTATTTTAAACAAGTAAAGGCTTGCAATTTGGATGAATGGCACCCAAAATGTTTGTCCATTTTTCTGCAATTTGGAATCACAGGGAGAATCTTCTGCTCACAACTCCTAATGCCTTGTACACACGATCGGAATTTCCGATGGAAAAAGTCAGATGGAATTCTTTCATCGGATATTCCGACCGTGTGTAGCCCCATCTGACTTTTTTCCGTCAGAGTTTAGAAATGGAACATGTTTTATTTTTTTCCGATGGAATAAAATTCTATCCTAAATTCTGATCGTCTGTGTGGAACTCCGACGGAGGAAAAAACATGCATACTCAGAATCAAGTCGACGCATGCTCGGAAGCATTGAACTTCATTTTTCTCGGCTCATCGTAGTGTTTTACCTTACTGCGTTTTGGACGGTCGGAATTTGGTCTGACAGTGTGTATGCAAGACAGCTTGAACTAAATTCCATCGGATTTTATCCTATCGGAAATTCCGACCGTGTGTAGAGGGCATAAGTGTGACTGGGGTCTTTAAGGATATTTTCACTGTTGCAGCCAAGAAAAATTCTCCATAATTCTGTTTGTTTTTGGGGGGGGCAGGGAAGCTGTGTTTGCCATAATCAACTCTGTACTGTCTGTACTGTGAAGGTAGATATCATTTTATCAATTGTACTAGATTTGAATACTGTGGGCCAGATTCAGAAAGATCAGCGGATCTTTCTGCTGGCGTAACGTATCTCATTTACGTTATGCCGCCGCAAATTTTTCAGGCAAGTGCTTTATTCACAAAGCACTTGCCTGTAAAGTTGCGGCGACGTAGCATAAATCACCCGGCGGAATTCAAATTCGGCAGGTAGGGGGCGTGTATCATTTAAATGATGCGCGTCCCCGCAGCGAACGAACTGCGCATGCGCCGTCCGTAAAATATCCCAGTGTGCATTGCTCCAAATGACGTCGCAAGGACGTCATTGGTTTCGACGTGGACGTAAACGGTGTCCAGCCCCATTCACGGACGAATTACGCAAACGACGTAAAATTTTCAAATTGCGACGTGGGAGCGACGCCCATACTTAACATTGGATACGCCACCTAGGGGGCATGTGTATCTTTACTGCGACGGGCAAGCGTACGCTCGTGAATCGGCGTATCCACTAATTTGCATATTCTACGCCGAACTCAATGGAAGCGCCACCTAGCGGCCAGCGTAAATATTGCACCCTAAGCTACGACGGCGCAGGCCGTCGTATCTTAGGCAGGTTTAAGTGTATCTCAGTTTGAGCATACACTTAAACATACGACGGGCTTAGATTCCGAGTTACGTCGGCGTATCTACTGATACGCCGGCGTAACTCTTTGTGAATCTGGCCCTGTCTGTTTTAACAAAGCGTGTAAAGCCCCGTACACACGGGCAGAATGTCGGGAGACATTTGCCGGTACAAATACCAGCCAACATTCTTCCAGTGTGTATATTGGTCTGTCTGACAGAAGCTTGCCGTTTGGATGGCTTCTGTCAGACATGCATGCTGAAAAACGGCGGTGGGGGGAGCTACAATCACAGATTTCCCTGTGTGGCTTTCAATAAAGCAGCTGGCAGCTGCTTCTCCTCATCTCTCACCGCGGCTTTCAGCTGCTTTATTGAAAGCCACACAGGGAGATCGGTGATTGTAATTCCGTTGCACTGATCATCCCTGACTGTCCCCTATATCCTACTCTGGTCCCCCTCTGTGTCCTCCATGTGGTCCTCCGGCCCCCTGTTCCAGATCTTTCAAGATGGAGAGCAGAGGAAGGAGCTGGTAAATATGTAAATTTACCTGCTCCTTCCTATTCTGAATTGACAGACTCACTGACTCTGTCCATTTATAACTGAGCATTGTAAACTATGCTTACGATGCTTCAGTTTATGAATGGACAGGAGCCGCTGTCAGGGGTCTGTTTAGAACCCTGACATCTCACCAAAACCCCCCCCCCCCCCCCCCACTTTCCAACAGGGTTGATAAAATAAAAAAAAAGGAAAGATTGTAATAAATATTTAAAAGCACAAAAAAAAGAATCGGTATCTGCGAGTACTTGGGGGGGGGGGGGGGGAGAGAGAGTCAGTACTTGTACTCAGTCTTAAAGTGCTATCGGCGCACCCCTAGTTAGTACAGTGGCTCCCAACCAGAGCTGTCACTTTTTTCTTTGTGCAAAGAAAAACTGTAGTGTGTACCCGGCTTTAGGTTTAGGAGCTTGGCTTCTTTTTTTTTTTTTATGTTATTAAGAACTAATGCAGCTATTGGGACAGACCGTGCTGCGCTAGTTGAGGAATTCTTGCAGTCAGCCGTAGCACCTTTTCCTTAAAAGCCTCTAAAAAGCAAGAAATGCTACAAAAATAAATAAATAAATATATATATATATATATATATATATATATATATATATATATATAGGCCCAGATTCACAAAAGAGAAACGCCGTCGTATCTCTCAGAGTATCAATGCGACTGATTCATAGAATCAGTTACGCATAGATAGCCCTTAGATCCGACAGGTGTAATTGTTTTACACTGTCGGATCTTAGGATGCAAAACCGCGGCCGCCGCTGGGTGGAGTTTGCGTCGTATTCCAGCGTCGGGTATGCAAATAAGGTTTTACGGCGATCCACAACGGTTTTTCGCGTTCGGTACGTCGTCGCTAGTCTAGTTTCCCGTCGCAATTTTAGTCGTCGTTTTACCTGCCCTAACTTTACACAGCCCACGTATGTGCTGTTTAAAGTATGGCCGTCGTTCCCGCGTCGAAATGTAAAAAAAAAAATTTCTTGCGTACGACGTCCGGGAATACGAAAGTATGCTACGCACGTCGCCGTTCGAAAAAATGATGTCACTTCGCGCAAAGCACGGCGTGAATTTCAAAACGGAGCATGCGCAGTAGGTCCGGCGCGGGAGCGCGCCTAATTTAAATGGCACACGCCCCTTTGAATTACGCTGGCTTACGCTGGAGGCCGCCGGCGTAAGTTTTCATGCAAGTGCTTGGTGAATCACGCACTTGCGGCGGTGTAACGTATCTACGATATGTTATGCTGCCGCAGTTCTATGTGAATCTGGCCCATTGTGTTTGTGTAGCGCTACCCCCGAAGGAGCCGCTGGTTGTTTTTGGATCTACTCTTTTGATTTGACACACCCCTATTTAACTATCTCAAACCCTCCCTTGACACATCAAGTCTGGAGGGTGTATTGCGACCCCCTGCTGGGCTGGGGGCACAATAACAGGCATACAGAATTCAATGACAATGTAATAGTAGTATTACCTAAATTATGGATGGTCCCTCCAGATAAGAAATGCACTTCACACAGTAGTATATTTAAATCAAAAGAATGAGTTTACTTTATATGAACTCAAAGAGAAACAAGCGTAAGTTTACATCATTAAATGGATAATTGTTATGCAACAACACAATATGATTTCGCAAGGGCCCTTGCGGAAATTAGCAAGTGACAAGAAAAACAGTTCTGCACTAAAAAATGGCGCTATTACTTAAACTAAGATAGGCAGTCTATGCTCGCGAGCGCCCTCTAGCTGGCAGTCCTGCAAACAGCTGAAGTCACGTTGCGGCCGGGTGGTGCGCGTTAAATTTATAATCCGCAAGTGGTAAATAATAAGGGAAGATTGATTAAACAAAGTATCCTGAACAGCAACGTTGGTGAGCCGATCACTAGCCAGCGTCAGTCACTTCAGTATAATAACTATGAACAGTGAAAGGGGCCTCTCAACACCAGCTGGAGGCCCTACACATGTCTCCGGCCTGTGGGGTGGCACTAGATTAACTGTCTAAAGGGAGAGTTTCAAGCTGAGCATGTGCTCTCTCACCCGACAGACCGATCCGCCTGAGTTCTTCTCAGAAGGTGTGTTGATAAATCACTGCTCCACAGCACAAGGATCCTGGATGAGGGTTCTCCACTATTTTTCAGTTGTCAGCTGGGTTGCCTCTCCGATCTCCGGGTACACGGGCTGGATGCTGGAGTCTTGCTTCCTTCCGGATGGCTGGCTGGTCTCTCGGTAAATTTAGGCCCAGGCTTCTGGAGAAGATGCAGATCCCAACAGAGAGAGAGCAGCCCCTTCCTTTCCTTAAATAGCCTCTCATATCCTATCTGAGTGGCTGAGCAGAGTTGTCACATGTTCCAATAACACAGGGCATTGTGAGAAGTGTAGTCTGTTTCTCCTAAGGCCCCGTACACATGGTCGGACCAAAGCGACGAGACTGGCCCGTCGGACCGTTTTCATCGGTTCACCTCTGAAGTGGCCGTACGGCCTGATATGTGTACACACCATCAGTCCAAAATCCGATCGGGTCAGAACGCGGTGACGTCAAACACACGACGTGCTGAATAAAATGGAGTTCAATGCTTCCAAGCATGCGTCAACTTGATTCTGAGCATGCGCAGGTTTTGAACCAATGCTTTTCTGTACTAACCATCGGTTTGGTCCGATGGGGCAGCGGTCCATCAGTTCGGTTTTGAAGCATGTTTAGAAATTTTGGACCGAAGGGAACCAGACCGATGGCCTATACACACGGTCGGTTTGGTCCGATGAAAATGAACTTCGGTTCATTCTCATCGGACCAAACCGACCGTGTGTACGGGGCCTAAGAGTCAATGGAGTCCATATCTCCTGCTACTTGTAGTCCCACAATGCATAACTTTACAATGTCTAACCTATTTACAATTGTGAATAAAGTTCCAGCGGGGATGACCTGTCGTTAGACTCTGACAGGATGACCCAGCTACATATGTATGCTGTTTGAAAAGTAACGCATTAACAAACATAGTGGGGGTTTTCTCAATTTTTAACTTGGCTAAAAAAAAATACATTTAAATAAATGAAAAACATTATTTAAAAAACACAGCAAACGCATTGGAAATGCATGTATGCACTAAAAATGCGCATGCAGAAATGCACAGTGATCGCAGAGATTGTGGTGTAAATGAATCCTAATGCAGTTGAAACAAAGACAATGTTTGCTTTAGGTTCCTACTCTTTACCTTATTAAAATTGGTACTAGTCTTTTTACCTTAATGTTAACGCATTCCCTGCATTAAGGTAAAAATGTTCCACTAACTTTGCTACCCCCCCCCCCAAATAAAAAGAAAAATTTAACTGGCTCCTCTCACAATCCAGCGCTGTCCTGGTTGCAGCTCTTCTACCTTCCCTTCCTGGTATCACAGGAGACACGGCAGCAGGGGGAGCCATTGGCTCCTACTGCTGTCAGTCAAATCCTGTGAAGAGGGATTTGGGGGCGTAGATGGACACACACAGCCTGGCTCAGGAGTGTGCCCCCTCAGCGCACAACTTGCTGAGTGGGCACCCGCAGAAAGCAGGTGCAGATAGCATCTGCGGAGGACCGAAAGAGGAGGTAAGCAACTGCGCTGCAACATCCTTGCACAAAGCAGGTAAGTATAACCTCTTTTTAATTTTAATTATAAAAATTACTTCAATCCCTTCTCACCAATCAACCCCCAGCACAATGTCACATACCAGGGATACATTTATAAATGCCCCCTCATTAAAGCCACTTTGTGAAGCACTCAATCCCCTCACTGGGTGTGTCGCTGATAGCTTGTGCCACCACTGATGATTGGGAACCAATCAAAGTGGTTCCCAAACTTGATTACTCTCAGCTATGACAGTGATCACATGCAGGCTGGAGCACTCAGCATGCAGACGAATACTGCCACCCTCAGGCCACAGTGCCATATGTGTAGGAGAGAGGGGGAGAGAGATAGGCATTTGTTCACCTGAAAAAGCTTTCTGAATTTGCCTAGTTAGCTGCCTGGATCAAAATACGTTTTTCAACTGTAACTTGTCTTTCACAGCCAAATATGGTAATCTCAATGATATTCCTACTACTGGTGCCTCACCTGAGACCGGCAGACAAGATGGGGAAAACATTTCAGGTGAGTACTACCACTTTCTGTATTTGAATGCATATGGTTAAATAAATTCAACTCCTGCAATGTATTTTCTGTGCACATGAACATACTTGCACAGAACTAATGTATATCCAAAACATTTTGGTCCCTTTCACATGGGAGGGCCAATCGGGTCAGACCTGATCGGACCACACATGGAGCGATGTCCATTGACACCTGCTGACATCTGATCCTATCCACTAGAAACAGACTGTTGGGGATCAGTTCCCCACCGTCTATCGGATCAGATGACAGTTAGGCCCCATACACACGGTCGGACAAAACCGATGAGAATGGACCGAGGTTCAGTTTCATCGGTCCAAACTGACCATGTGTATAGCCCATCGGTCTGTTTTCCTTCAGTCCAAAATTTTAAAACATGCTTCAAAACCGAACCGATGGACCGCTGCCCGATTGGTCCAAACCGATGGTTAGTACAGAAAAGCATCGGTTCAAAACCCGCGCATGCTCAGACTCAAGTCGACACATGCTTGGAAGCGTTGAACTTCGTTTTATTCAGCACGTCGTGTGTTTGACGTCACCGCGTTCTGACCCGATCAGTTTTTGGAACGATGGTGTGTACGCATATCAGGCTGTCAGGCCACTTCAGCAGTGAACCGATGAAAACGGTCCGTCGGACCATTCTCATTGGTTTGAAACGACCGTGTGTACGGGGCCTCAGAGGGAAACGGACAGGCGGTCCATTTCCATCTGATCGCCCATGGAGGAAGGGTCCGTGTCCGCTCTGCATCAGCGGACGTGGACCTGTACTCTGCCTGCTCAACAGAGAAATCCCCTACCGAGAAGGTGGATCCACTGGCGGACTCTGCCAGTGCGAAAGGGGCCTTATGCCGCGTACACACGATCGGACATTTCGACAACAAAACCGTGGATTTTTTTTTTTCGACGGATGTTGGCTCAAACTTGTCTTGCATACACACGGTCGTACAAATGTCAGAAATTCCGATCGCCAAAAACGCGGTCACGTACGACGGCACTATAAAAGGAAAGTTCAATGTCAAGTGCGCCACCGTTTGGGATCCTTCTGCTAATCTTGTGTAAGTAGAAGTTTGAGAGACGATTCTTTTCAGCCTTGTGCTTTTTGTCTGTTACTGCTCTTTAGTTTGTGCTTGTGGGTTCGTATCTGGTTTTCAGTGCGTTCCTCCTTGAGGTTAAAAAATACAAGATAATAATGGTGTTGCCACACAAAATGAAGAAAAAATATTATGGAGATCACTAGAATAAAAAAAAAAAAAAAAAAAAAACAGGAGATTTTGATAAAAAAAAAAAAAAAATCACTATAAAAATTAATTCTAAACATTATTATGGAGATCTGGCTTAAAAAAAACAAAAAGCTTATTCAGGAGATCACGAGAGATAATAAAGAAATCAGTTTGTCAGAACTCTGTGTGAATATCAGCAGCAAAAACAACTTTATTATTCTAGCATTATAAAGAAGAGAATATGCTGTATTAAAAGATTAAAAAATTTGCAGCATGACGAATGTGCCGAATGTGCCATCTCTATTATGAACGCTAGTTTTACCAGACCGAGCGCTTCCATCTTGTACTTGAGCATACGTGGAATTGTGTGCGTCGGAATTGTCTACACACGCCACAACATTTTGTTATTAAAAAATTTGAGATCCAGCTCTTAAATTTTGGTTGTCGGAAATGACCACGGCAAATGTCCGATGGAGCCTACACACAGTCGGAATTTCCGACAACAAGCTCCCATTAAACAAAGACAATTTGTGGGACACAGATACTCAAATATAGACACCACATCCAATGTAAGAATACATTAAAGAAAAATGGAAGAGGGGTAACAAACCCTGGTACTTTAAACGGTGTCAGTAAATCAATGATATAAACAAAGTAAAAAAATATAATTTTTTATGTTACAAAATAGAACAGAATAATTTAGACATATAAAAAAAACATCCGATGGAAGTAAATCAAGCTCAACCATGAGCTATGGACCTGTAACAGGATTGCTCAACATGTTGAAACTCTCGATGAGCTTCTTCAGGAGCTTTACAGGTGATGCTAAAAGTCACAAAAAGAATGTGAAAAGGATGGAACAGCAAATTAGTAAATTTGACATGAATAGGTGCATATACACAATATATTAGAATGCAAATGGTCAAAATGAAAAATATGTAAAGATTTCTGAATACATGTAAATATACAAAGCTGGCTACGGCAATATGCGATTTTGTTTCTTTATTTTCTTTTTTGACTACATATATATGGATTTAGACTGGTTTAATATGGTGAGTTTTGCCTAGTGTTTGCACTTCAATCTTTATAAGAACTTGTATACTTATTTACATGTATTCAGAAATCTTTACATATTTCTCATTTTGACAATTTGCATTCTAATATATTGTGTGTATATTCACCTATTCATGTCAATTTACTAATTTGCTGTTCCATCCTTTGCACATTCTTTTTGTGACTTTAGGCATCACCTGTAAAGCTCCTGAAGAAGCTCATTGAGAGCGAAACATGTTGAGCAATCCTGTTACAGGTCCATAGCTCATGGTTGAGCTTGATTTACTTCCATCGGATGTTTTATATGTCTAAATTATTCTGTTCTATTTTGTAAAATAAAAAATTCTATTTTTTTACTATGTTTATATCATTGATTTACTGACACCGTTTAAAGTCCCAGGGTTTGTTACCCCTCTTCCATTTTTCTTTAATGTAAGCTCCCATTAAACATTTGTCAGAAATTCAGAGCGTGTGTATGCAGCATTATAGTTTCAGATATGTTTGTCCTGGTGAGCATTGTCAATTGAATAGAAACTTTTACGGTAGTCACCAAAACAGGAGGTGAGGGAAATCTCCTTTTTTTTTTCTCAATAAAAGGGAAATTTTGTAGTGGGGGACAAAAGTTTTATAAAAGTGGGATTCATTTCCTTTCTTGCTAAAATGAGAAGAAAGCAGGTTCAGATTTATAAAAGTAAATGATTTTGGCATTAGTCTGTTACCTTTTAAACTTGCCTGTTCTAGTGACAGCGTCTCCACAAAGAGGCCTCCCCAGCCCACTCACTCACCTTGCCCAGTGCTAACCTTCTGCTCCTTCCACTTTTGGTTATGGGGGAACATGTGGCCACATTCCCTGTAGCAGTGCTAAAGTCTAGTAGCCAATCAGTAGGACTGAGTAGTGTTGCATAGTTAATAATAGGGGATTTTAGTGGTAGCTGTGATGGCGGAATGAGCAATGAAGGAGTGATGACAAGGTTAGAATAGGGCAGCCTATTTCAACTGGGGTACCTTGAGGTTTCTTCAGGGGTGCCTTGGCAAAATGTCTAAAAATTGCCCCAAAAAGCCAGCAGATGGATGAAGCCTTTCATTTTAGTTGCACAAAGCCACAGGTTTTCACTGTACACGGTTACGACCTTTTAGCCGCCAGCATCCCAACAACCAATGACCCTCCCCTGCCCCTCTCTGTCAGCACTAGGGGGGTCACATTAACTAAGTGATGAAGTTAACTCCTGCAGGGGATTTCTCCCCCTCCCTCTCCTCATTGACACTCTGCATAATGCGAGAAGAGCTTGCACAGCCACGGTTGCCCGATCTTCTGCATCCTCATTGGCAGGGTGGAAAGCGACTCCCATGCCTCCCATTATCTCAGTGACAGTAAAAAAAACAGACTGATTTCTCCTCTCCATAGGACAGGAGAACCAGCCTGTAAATTTTGAAACTGGTGACTACTGCATCTGAACCGAGTGTCTAGGATACGCTTACATGATCCAGCGAAAACACCCACCCCCCTCAAACAAATACAGCTCCTCCTCCTCCAGCCCTTGTTCCTCCTGTGTCTGCCTGCCCTGCCCACTCTTCTATCTCCGGCGTGCCGCTGTATGTGAAAGAGGTAATGTGTGGGAAATATGAAAATCAGCAGCTGCAGATTCCTGGCTGTGTCAATGATGCCTGAGCTTCCAGCCTCAACCCATGGGTGAGTGTGCACTGCAGTACACTGTTGATCACTGAACTGTCCCAATCTCCATCCCTCTGCTTTCTCTGCCCCATCTGTCTCCCTCCCCCTCCTGTTCTTCCCTGAACTTCACAAAATTTCACTTCCAGTTAGGCTGGCAATCGATGGTACAAATTCCTTTCTTGCAACCACAGATTGCAAGAAAGAAATGTACATTATTCCCCCATCAACACAGTCAGTGGTGATAGGGGAATCCCTTTCCCCGAGCAATTGTATTCTTTGACAAACAGTGATAGTCACTAGCAGCTATAGCAACCGTTAGCGATAATCATAAGAGTATCCGACAGGCTGGTTGTACCCAAGTTCATCAATCAACTTGGTACAGTCTGCCCATTAATGGTTGAAATCTCAGCCGGTTCATCAGGAACCGGCTGAGATTTAAACTGTCCATGGCTGGTCTCAGCACTTAGGAAGCCCATACATTGATCACTTTTTTCATTCAACTATTAGTTGGATGAAAAAAAAATATATGATCCAATTTTCCCATCTACACATTTTAGGTGGATAGGGGGAATTCTCCCGTGGCAGAACTACAGGGTTGCTGTCAGGGCCGGATTTCAGACAAGGCCAACAAGGCCAGGCCTCGGGGCGGCAGTGGGTGCAGGGGCGGCACTGTGGCTGAGGGGAGAGGACACTTTCACTTTCATTTCTGGAGTTCCCCCTGTCATGCGGATGGTGAGAGGAGAGAAAACAGAGGGAAGAGGAGGTGAGATGGATCTCAGCAGCAGCACCCCCCCTCCCGGTTCTCAATGTCATTTTGTCATTTTTGGCAGCAGCACCCCCCAGGTTCTCAGTGTCATTTTCGGCAGTACCAATCCCAGTCCCCCACCCCCCCTTCCGCTTCTCAATGCATCTCAGTATCCTGCCGAAAAAGTCCCCCGGCGGATAATGTCCCCCCTGTACTGTGTAGACGAGGGCGGCATTGAAGGACCCGGCCTTGGGGCGGCAAAGGGAGTAAATCCGGGCCTGGTTGCTGTCCTGTCCTGGCTATTGACAGCACTGGTCTCTGTCTCCATGGCAGCAGCGCTAGTGCATTAGATCCCAGGGCTGATTACTTTATGGGGCAGATGGGCTCATGCACAGAAGGGCCAGCACAATTGGTTGTTAAAAATGGGATTGGGCATGTTCAAAGTCCCATGTGACGATCCCACAAGGAAGTCGACACTGCATGCCGCTAATCACAGGCAGTGAGACCTTTCCCAATCCACAGCTGCACAGATCAGGAAATGACTCCCTGCCTGTGATTAGCGGTGTGCAGTGTCGGCTTCCTGGCAGGATCGGGCACATGGGATTTCAAACATGCCCAAGCCCATTTGTAATGGTTGTAGACAGTTGAGCTCCCTGCGGGTTGCTTAGCAGCAGTGGAGCCTCCTCTGACATGCTGATCGGGATGCAATCCAGGTGATGCTCCTAGTAAAATCTAATGTTAAATATGAATAGTGATTTTATTGATCAAAGCCCACACCTTACAGGCATGGAGCTCACATGGCTGCTGAACTTACAGTTGATTTTTATAAATAAAACACACACTGTAGATATGTATGTGGTTGTACTCTTGATTCTAATAAATACTGTGTTTATTATATCTGACTGGGAGCATCACTTGGATCCCAATCGGCATGTCAACAGAGAAGGTTATTTAGCATTACTGCTGCTAGGTGACCAGCTGGGAGCTCAGCTCTCTACAACCAATAGTGCCAGCCTTCCCCTGTATGTACCCATAATGTCACCATCACTATGTCCTAATAGACTGCCGCCGCTGCCAAGGAGACAGATACCAGACCAGCGCTGTCAATAGCAGGGTCAGGACAGCAAGAGGAGGTTGGGGAACCCCGCAGTGGCAGAACATCTTAGCCCGGTCACAAGTGTAACCCTGGTAGTTCTCCCACTGCTTTGGTGACATAGCTCTTGTTTTCTGCCACCCTGGGGGGCCCCAATACAGTAGGAAGGGGGCTCACTGCAGAACACGTGAAAGGGTCCCATTGCGGGATTGTAATAAAGGGCACTGCAACAGATGTAAAGGGCCCCAGGATATAGATAGATAGAATTGTATTTTATAGTTGGGGGGGGCCCTACTTTTGTGCCTGTCCCCCCATGTGCCCCTCCTAAAAAAGCTGGAGACACCACTGCATTGCAGTGAAACCTCATATGTAGCCTAAAATGTACAGTTACCTGCCCAACCCCATCTCTCTGCGCTTCTTCTTCTTCCCCTGAACTGTGTGGGTGGGCACACTGATTAATTGATTAGAAAAAAAAAATTTCTATATAAAAAAGGCTTTTCAGTAAAACTAACTTTTTTAACTATTAATATAGCAATGGACAGCCTTGAACCTCTGGACCTTAAATGCACTACCACAGCTCCAGTAGTTAGGCTGATATTTATACAGTACGAAACCTGTTTAACAAGTAGTAAACAAAAACAATATTGAAAGGAATATATCACATCCCAGATACAGTGGCAGCTGGTGGGTTTTTCATTTGGGGGGGTTGGCAAACAAGCACCCCCTCTCCAGGCGGCTGGCCACACCAACCTGAGGTGAGCCTTTGGAGACATGGTCATGCCTATTGTTTTTGTGAAGTATGTTTATATTCAAACTGATCTATGCATAAAAGACGGAGATGTGTGTATGTGTGTGTATGTGTGTGTATGTGTGTGTATGTGTATGTGTATATATATATATATATATATATATATATATAATATTACACACACACACACAGAATATACAATATATAGTAACATGCAGATTAGTTGCTAGAGGGTACTTTCATTGCAAATCGTCTGGCTCTGTATATGAAACTGTTGAGATAATGTATAAGCCACATTTGAAGTGCATTTTTCTCAGTATGACACCTCATAGGCTTGCATGGAGAACACCGCATGAATATGTAATGCATAAATATAGCAGCCCCATGTAAGTACAGTTTTTTTTAAAACATTAACACATATTGATCAAATTGATAAGTTCGAAGAAATCTTACTTATTTTACAACTTTATCTAAAAAACACTAACACTCCCTGTAACAAATATTTTGTTAATTTTCTCATTGGATATCTGTATACATTTTTAAAGCTGTACCTGAGTTGGTCAAATTTTGTAACTTTTCTTGCTATAAAAAAACATTCCACTAATATCTTCAATGATAATGTTCTTTTTGCTTAAAGGAGTAAATGCATCTGAAAAACTGGCAAGAACAGATCTCCAAAGGGTAAACTCTTACAAGGAGAAGATTAAGTCTGTGTCCAGGAAAACTGGTGTGGACGCAGCTATAATTGCAGCAATCATGTCTCGTGAATCACGTGCTGGAAATGTTTTGGATGCCAATAAATATGGTGATAATGGAAATGCTTTTGGCCTGATGCAGGTAATCAAAGGTTTCCAATTAATAGTAAAATGAATAAGCAGTTCACTGGAAATGTTGATGAAATATAATTTATGGTAATAGAAATACAGACAAGTATGCACAATATTTAAACTGTACTACATTTTTACAAATTACACTTGAATATACACACCAGTTAAAGCTGTGTGGTGGCTGCATTCGTTTTTTGATTTATTTTTTTAGGCTCTTCTATTTTCATCTGCTAATCTGGCTGGTAAGGTTGTTTTCCAAAATACAAGCTCTTGCAGAAGTATCAGTTACAGGGATGAGACAAATAATTCAACGCTGGCAGGGGTGCTTGCAATTACAAATTGTATCCCAAAAGGGGAAAAAACTGTTTGCTGTAACCGCCTAAAGCAGCTTTCCACCCAAAAGTGGAACCTGCACTTATCTGCTTCCTCCTTCCCTCTGGTGCCATATGTGGGGGGGGGGGTTAAGTGGTACCTGTTTTTGCCAGGTACCCTTCCCCCACTTCTGGGAGACAGTTCTGCCACTCAGAGGTTCGCCCCCCCCCCCTTCCAGGCCAGATAGAAAGCACAGCGCACTTCGCACATGCACAGCAGGGAACCTGCTGTGAGGCTGAAAGGTTTCCCTTATGATGAATGGCGGCGGCAGCACCCGACAGCCGATCTGAAAATTGGCCAGGGTGTAGACACTGCGGGCTCCCTGAACAGGCAAGTGTCCATATATTTAAAGGCAGAAGCTACAGTATTTGTAGCTGCTGACTTTCAATTCCCCCCCCCCCCCCAGGTGGCACACCGCTTTAAGTGTTAGCTGGAGTTCAGCTTTAATTTGTTAGTGTATTTACATTTGCTAGTACATCTAACAATCCCCTCCCCACCAGACTGACAATGCTGCTGTCTGCTCCCACTCTGGATGAATAGGGACAGCACTCTAATTTAGGTGGTACGTTACTGGCCAGATCACCAGGTGAAAACAAAGGGGGTGAAAAAACTACCACATCTAATGATTTTTGGGTTTAATACCACTTTATGTAGACTTCAATGGAACAATACAGAATTTCTTCCCCAATGTGCTGCAACTAAATGTGGTAATATTAATTGTATGTACATCTTAAAGCTCAACAAACAAATTGTATGATTTTCTTAACACCAGATCGACAAAAGATGGCATACTCTACGAGGAGCGTGGAACAGTGAGGAGCATATTTTACAGGCCATAGAAATACTGATTTCCATGTTTGAAGCAATCAAGAAAAAATTTCCAAGCTGGCCAACAAGCCATGTTATGAAAGGTAATCATCCACATGATCAAATGTGTAATTCGTGGAGATTCAAATGCTCAAATATCCAGCAAACTGTATGTATAAAATGATGATATCTTAAAAAGAACAGGTCATGGTTAAATATGGGAGTGGTCAGTGCTTTATGAAAGGCGATTGCCTCCTTTATCTTTCTTAATTGTCATCACTAATCTCTAGCAGAGGAATATCTTGTTGTATTGTAAAAATTGTAAAAGTATGAACCTGCTAGCAACAGCTTTCTTTTAATGCCCCCCTCCTTTGCCTCACTATTAAGCCACCAAAAAACAACCTTCCAGCGCTTAGTCCTGTGAAAGCTCGGAGCAACCCAGGGCTTATATAGAGGTTCCTTTCTATCCGCAGAAGAAAATACAAAATTATAGGGTTCAATTACTGACAGCAAATAGACTTTGCTTTGTAAGTGAATCGTATGCAAGAAAAGTGTTTTTTCGTTTTTAAATTTTCCTTGCACATGATTGGGATTTTTTTACCACATTCACCAAGCTCTTGTAAAGTGCAATTTCCCTTGCAAAGTGAACAGTCTATTTGCATTTTCTAGGCACATGATTTTTGTCCTTTTTAAACTGTATTGGCAAATTTTTATACAAATATAACTTTTTTTATCACAGGTGCTTTAGCAGCATACAACATGGGTCCAGACAACGTCAAGAGTTTTGATGCAGTTGACAGTCATACAACTGGGAAGGACTACTCGAATGATGTAGTTGCGCGGGCAAAGTTTTACAAAAAGAATGGATTCTAAAGTCCATGTTTGGCATCTAACATTTATACTCTACAATACTTAAACAAATTATGAAATAAATTGGCAAAAAAACATTTGTGTGTTGTACTTTTCTTTATTAAAAATATCATTACATATAAAAATACAGTAATAACATTCTCAATATGAGAACACAGAGTAAAGAGATGGTTATATAATTCATGAGATTATAGAAAAGCTCTGTATGCATACATTTCACTTCCACATATGTACTGAGTGACAGAGTTGTAGGATATGGTAATCTGTGTTCCAAAGTGACCAAATACAATACAAATTCTAACCGTACTGTGGTGACCGGGGAGGGTGAGCCCCACGGCCACACACATGCGCTTGATGGTTAGCTACTTGGTTCTTGGGGCTAGGAGCCCAGGGTCAGGTGGTATTAACCCTTAGTGAGGGTCAGATGGTATTAACCCTCTCTGTCACATGACGCCACTGTAGTCTTGGAATACCCCGGGAAACTACAGCTCCGGGGGCCTCCGTATCCCCGCTAGTTAGGATGGTAATAACACAGTCCACAACAGGGGTTAAAACAACGAAGGCTTTACTGGCATGAAGGCAGGTGTCAAAATCTTCACATCGTTTAAACAGAGTGTCAAAATATTCTGCAGGCAGTCTCTGGATCACACAGCTGATAATGCTTGAGCTTAGTTGATCATATACTGTATATACTCGGCTGCAAAACCCGGATTAGTAATTCAGGGCCTATGCTTAACTAGGCTGAAAAATAGATACACTTACTGAAGTGTCTGTAGACTTGAGGCTTTTCGCCGGAATAACAGATTGATCCGATAAATGAGCTGAAGTACTGGTTCTGTAATGTTTAGGGATACTCCACTCTTTGCTGTATTTTCTCCTGGAGGCTTCGGGCCTGCACTGCCTCTCCTCTGACTGTGTTGGCTCTGCTAGGAACTGTGTGTAGTCTAGACTGGCTTAAACAGGAAGTACAATCCCTTATAAGGGCCTGGTCAGACTGAAGCCTATTGGTTGAGAGCTGTGGATCATAGAGACTGACCTGTAGTATAACACAACACAATAAGGTCTTGTCTAGCACTTTAGTCCTCCCGACTCTAATACACTCTGACTGAACATGAGATGGTTGACTAAACCTCTTAAAGCTATACACACCTAATAAACGTATTATCAACCATAACAGTGTAAATCACATCATGACTAGCTGAGTCCCTGCAGGGGAGACCCCACAAGCCGAGGGTCTCAATCTGACAGGGCCTGCAGCAAATACCTGTACTGGGACACCACAGTACACAAACCAGTTTTCAGATAAATGTAACTAGCTAAAATTCACCGAAATAAGTGAACAGGTCAAGGCAACATACTACCAACTGTTTCTTTCAAAGTCCTAAAACAATCAAAGCTATGGATGGCAGGTTACCTGGATCTATGCCATCAACAGCTGGAGGCTACATATAGCTGTGTGTACGGGCAGCATAAGATTGGATACTCAATGACTCTTTGTTCTACCACGCATTTCACAGAATGCCTACAGTGTATTTTTGTCACTTTTTAGGCTACTTTCACACTGAGGAGCTTTACAGGCATTTTAGCGCTAAAAAAGTGCCTGCAAAGCACCTCTCCTGTCACTCCAGTGTGAAAACCCGAGTGCTTTTCACACTGGAGCTGTGCGCTTGCGGGACGTTTGAGCAACATATTACAGACAATTTTCAATTCATTTTCATGGGTCTGACAGGCTGGGATGAATGATAAGCTGGTTGGCTTTGAGTGGTAGGGGTGTCTTCAGCCAAGAGCCACCTAAGCCATTCCTCTCCCCCGGAGTTCTCAGCTTTCTCAATGAGCTGGAGAAGCAGGACATCTATGGTGAGGTTACGAGTGGCACAGGTGAGCGCTGACGGTTCCTCCTTAGGTGGCTGGCAGCATTAGAGCAGGGTCCGGCGTAAATAGGGAGAAAAAGGGTATGAGACAGGGAGCTGCGGTGGCTCAACGCGATTGGCACTGTGCTGACAAGCCATTAACCTCTGCAGCTAGGGGTTCGGATCCCGGTCTCAGCTACATGTGAATTGAGTTTGGTGGTCTCAGCCCGGCTCCCAGTGGGTGTGCTATGCGAGGTAAGCCTGCGCTTAGTACGCCCACCCCCCTCCCACAAAAACCACCACACTTACACGCACTCGAAATTGGGTTAACATGCACGCACTTTGACCACGCGGTCTCTAAAAAGAGAGGCGAAGGACTAACGGGGCTGGTTGAGCGGGCTAGATCCTCTCACTCCCTTATAGGGAGTCCCTCTGCCCCGTTGGGCTTCAAAGCGGAGCAGGTAGGGCGGGCTGTGTGGGAGGACCCCCTCACACACCTGCCATTGTCACTCGGGGCATGGAGAAAGGTGGCAGATTGCCTCTGGGGGAGGCCCTGCCTTCTCCCAACTCCTGCAGTCCAGCTCCTCTCTCGAGTACACGCACAAAATACACTTTAAAAAAAAAAAAAGGGTATGAGCAGGATACCGCCAAAATATCCCAACAGACAGCTTGTTGCTGGGGGAGATTTCTCTGGAGATAACCAATGACCTCCGGGGATAACCTGCAAATCAGAAAGGTGGGGAGGAAACACAGCAGTGGTTGCACTTTGTACTATTCCATGAGGGCCCCTGCATACTTCACAGGACTGAACAGGTGGTGTCTGTTGTGCACAAAGGGCTATGCCGCATACACACGCTCAGAATTTCCGATGGGAAAAGTCAGACGAAATTTTTTCATCTGATATTTCAACCGTGTGTAAGCCCTGATATTTCAACCGTGTGTAAGCCCTATCTGACTTTTTCCGCCAAATTCCAATGGAATTTTTTTTCAGCTGAAAAAAATCGGAATTTCTGGATGCAATTCTGGCGGACTTAAAACCAAGCATGCTCGGAAACAATTCGATGCAGGCTCGGAAGCATAGAACTTAATTTTCTTGGCACCGCGTTCTTGACGGTCGGATTTTAGTGTGACCGTGTGTATGCAAGAGTGGAATTCTGTAGGAACTCCATCGGAAAAACCCACTGGAGTTTATTCCGACGGAAATTCCGCTCGTGTGTACAAGGCATTAGGCTGCTTTCACACTGATCAGTTTTTCTTCAATTTGTGCATTACAAAAAGCAGAAGAAAAATGCATGACCATTAAATCCTTTGGAACTCTTCACACTAGTCAGTTGTTGATTCTTTGCTTTTTCCTCCTTGCTGCATTTTTGGTGCATGCTTGGAGCAGTAAAAAAAAATGCACCAAAAACACCCCCCCCCCCATTGAAAAGAATGGAAAACACATAAAAAAAATGCACCCTCAGGGGGGCGCCCGAGTGGCAAGTCTGGGAGAAGGCCATATGATGTCCACCCACGATGGGAGCACTCCCGTTTGGCCCTCATTCTATTATAGGCCAGGCAGGAAGCGGTTAAAGGAAATTTAAAGACTACTCAGGAAAGGAAAATCTTTGAACTTTGAATGATGATTCTGTTTAATACATGAAATAACAAACTAAACGTGGACCTCGGTTTTCTAAATCACTATCAAATACTGTAGTTCTATGACCATTCTCACCTCTGGGACTTTTCTCCCTCCCTCACATTCCACAGCCCACTTTTCTACCCCTAGTCTGACTTTTTTTCAGAATTGTATTGTATTGAATTCTTGTGTAATAATGTTAAAGGTGATGTTATGCTAAGTAAAAAGATACCTAACATGTCATTCTTTAACCACTTCCCGTCCGGTCAATAGCAGATTGACAGCCGGGAAGTTGTTCTGTTATCCTGACTGGACGTCTATTGATGTCCAGCAGGATAACATGCCGGCGAGCACAGCGATCGAGGGTGCGGCATGTCAGTCTGACATCCCGCATTTCCGATCGTGATAAGAAGCCTCAGAGGCTTCTTGCCGCGTGATCAGCTGTGACCAATCCCAGTTGATCATTGCGTGAACCAGGAAGTGCCGGTAAAAAACATAATTTCTCATGTTCAATCGCGCACTGGGGGAGGGGGGGGGGTCTGTGCTGATAATCAGCACATTGATTTTCAGCACAGCCCTCTCAAATGTAAAAATGACATGCCCAGCAGTGCCCCATATAATAAACTCTGCAAGTGCCAATCCCTGCTTACCACAGTGCCAATCACTGCCCACCACAGTGCCAATCACTGCCCAGCAGTAACCTGTCAGTACCTCATCATCAGTGCCACCTGTCAGTGCCAATCAATACCACCTATCAGTGCCGCCTGTCAGTGCCCATCACAGATGCCAGTCAGTGCCCATCAGTGCCGCCTGTCAGTGGCCATCAGTGCCACCTATCAGTGCCCAGTGCTGCATATCAGTGCCGCCTATTGGTGCCCACCAGTGCTGCATATCAGTGCCGCCTATCAGTGCCCATCAATTCTACATATCAGTGCCTCCTCATCAGTGCCACTTTATCAGTGCCAATTCCTCAGTGCCCATCAGTGACAACTCATCAGTGCCCGTCAGTGAAAGGGAAAACAACATTTTATGACAGAAACTAAAAAAAAAAATTTTTTTTCAAAAAATTTTGTTTTTTTTAATTTGTTTACCAAAAAATAAAAACCACAGAGGTGATCAAATACCACCAAAAGAAAGTTCCATTTGTGGGAAGAAAATTATAAACTGGAGGAAGTTCTTTTGGGTTTGTAGGCAGCTGAGAAGAGACAGGTGGGTTGAATGCAGGATAGGTACAGGGAGCAGAGACTGGATATTGGTATCTGGTGGGAAGCAGTGTGTACTGAGCTGCGACTGGGGTTGCCATGGGTGATGGGAGAAAAGACTTTTGAACAGGTAGGTGTCTGATGGTAGAAGTGGTTTGCTGTGGGTTGGCTGTGATTGACCATGCACAGAGTATTGGTTGGACAAAGAATGAATCACATGCTGCCTGTCTGACAAGGGTCTGTACTGACAAGTGTAAAGATGACGGCAGGTCAGCCTGTATTTGTAGGAGGAGTCGGGAGGTATTTAAACCCACCCTCCTTCCTCCTTCTGGGCGACGATTTCTTGTGTGCCCGTCTGACGTCACTTCCGGGTTTTCGGCTCGGCAGGACGTGAGGGGGCAGGACGTGAGGCTGCAGGACGTGAGGCTCCTTGAGGAGTCCCTGTGTCTGCCGTTTTTTTACAGGTTTCAGGAGTCAGTCGGGGGGCCCCACAGGCGAACAGCCACCTCCATCTGGTCGGTATGGGGCATCCGCGGGTGGGAGGGCTCCCCTCTGAGTCGACACACGCTACTTCCGTGTGTGACGTCAGAGTGCCGACAGGTGCACGCTCCGATGGCTGCAGCTGAACGGGAGTCGTGTCCTCCCTCCTTACGGGTCAGGGGTTCGCTCCTCTCCCTGCGGTGGAGTTTGCAGGGGGAGCGGGTGTCTGCTTGGTAGCTGGGGGGCTTGGCCAAGTGGTTGTGGGGGTTCCCCAGTCGGGGGGAGTGGCAGTACGAGGTCCGCTCGTTCTTAGCAGCAACTTAGGATCTGTGGCTGCCAGCTCTGGCCATATGCAGCATTCCATTTATATGCATACTCCCACAATACATGTTCAGCTCCATTCATGTACATAGACTCCATACTTCACGTCCAGCTCTGTAATCCACTACTATCCATGTGTCATGCATCTCCCCCTGTCTCAGGTTTCTGGTAGCTTTATGTTTTTCATGCCTTCATGTTCTCGTGTATCTACATTTCCCATTGCGGTTATGTTCTCAGGGTTTTAGGGTCTCATGCGACTATGTTTCTCATGGTATCATGTTTCTCATGCGATTTCGTGTCTTATGCGATTTGTGTCTCATGGTATTTCTCATGCGACTACGTTTCTCATGCGACTGCGTTCTCATGCGACTACGTTCTCATGCGACTACGTTTCTCATGCGACTACATTCTCATGGGATCATGTTTCTCATGCGATTTTGTGTCTTATGCGTTTTGTGTCTCATGGTATTTCTCATGCGACTACGTTTCTCATGCGATTTTGTGTCTTATGCGATTTGTGTCTCATGGTATCTCTCATGCGACTATGTTTCTCATGCGACTGCGTTCTCATGCGACTACGTTCTCATGCGACTACGTTTCTCATGCGACTACGTTTCTCATGGGATCATGTTTCTCATGCGATTTTGTGTCTTATGCGATTTGTGTCTCATGGTATTTCTCATGCGACTGCGTTTCTCATGCGATCGCGTTCTCATGCGACTAAGTTCTCATGCGACTACGTTTCTCATGCGACTACGTTCTCATGGGATCATGTTTCTCATGCGATTTTGTGTCTTATGCGATTTGTGTCTCATGGTATTTCTCATGCGACTACGTTTCTCATGCGATCGCGTTCTCATGCGACTACGTTCTCATGCGATCACGTTCTCATGCAACTACGTTTCTCATGCGACTACGTTCTCATGGTATCATGTTTCTCATGCAATTTTGTGTCTTATGCGATTTGTGTCTCGTGGTATTTCTCATGCGATCGCGTTCTCATGCGACTACGTTCTCATGCGATCACTTTCTCATGCGATCACGTTCTCATGCGACTACGTTTCTCATGCGACTACGTTCTCTTGGTATCATGTTTCTCATGCGATTTTGTGTTTTATGCGATTTGTGTCTCATGGTATTTCTCATGCGACTACGTTTCTCATGCAATTGTGTTCTCATGCGACTACGTTTCTCATGCGATCACGTTTCTCATGCGATCACGTTTCTCATGCGACTACGTTTCTCATGCGACTACGTTTCTCATGCGATCACGTACTCATGCGATCACGTTCTCATGCGATCACGTTCTCATGCGACTACGTTTCTCATGCGATCACGTTCTCATGCGACTACGTTTCTCATGCGACTACGTTCTCATGGTATCATGTTTCTCATGCGATTTTGTGTCTCATGCGATTTGTGTCTCATGGTATTTCTCATGCGACTACGTTTCTCATGCGGCCATGTTTTTCATGCGGCCACGTTTCTCATGCGACCACTTTCTCATGGTATCGTGTTTCTCATGCGACTACGTTTCTCATGCGACTACGTTTCTCATGGTATCATGTTTCTTATGCGATTTTGTGTCTCATGCGATTTGTGTCTCATGGTATTTTCTCATGCGACTACGTTTCTCAAGCGACCACGGTTTTTCATGCTTGCTATGTCCTCATATGATTATGTTTCTCATGTGTTACGTTTCTCATGCGATTACGTTTCTCATGTTTTTTTCTCATACGGTTACGTATCTCGTGGTAGTTCTCATGCGGTTACGTTTCTCATGTGTTTACGTTTCACATGGTATTTTCTCATGCGATTACGTTTCCCATGCGTTTACGTTTCCCATGCAGGTTATGTCCTCATGTGTTTACGTTTCTCATGCTAATCATGTCCTCATGCGGTTACGTTTCTTACGCGACTACGTTTCTCATGCAATTACGTTTTTCATGCCTGTTATGTCTGTTATGTCATGTGATTATGTTTCTCATGCTAGTCATATCCTCATGGGTTTTACGTTTCTCGTGCGAGTCATGTTCTCATGCAATTTTATATTTCTTTTTTTTTTTCGTTTTACGTTACGTTTCTCATGCTATTCATGTTCTCGAATATTTACGTCTCTCTTGCAGGTTTCAGTCGTGATGCAATTACATTGTTTGCACTTTTTCATACGAGTTGCGCTTTTTCATACGAGTTGCGCTTTTTCACACGATTTTATGTTCTCAGTGTATTTCGTTTCTCATGCAATCATGTTCTCGCGTGTTCACGTTTCCCATGCAATTTTACGATTTTATGTTTTCATGCAATTTATATTCTCATGTTTTCGTATCTCATGCTATTGATGTGTCTCATGTGTTTTTTTTTTTTCCTCCCGTTTCTCATGCTATTCATGTTCTCGAATGTGTTTTTTCTCGTGCTACCTTATGTTTCTCATGCAGGTTCCAGTTGTGTTAGTTTTCATTTGGTAGTATTAGCATGTGCTTTTTAGATTCATGGCGTTCCACCGCTGGGGGGGGGTCACCCATCACATCTATGGGTGCTTACGGATTGAGATGATCGTTTTTAATTGGCTTGTACGGTGGCAAGTCTCCTCATCCGTTTCTCATACGTTTCATGCATCTTGACATTTCTTTTCTCAAACATCGACCTGACACGTCTTCAGGTTCATCAGGCCTGAGTGTACGTTTTTAATTTGCCTGCTACGCCTCAGGTTGCTCGGCCTTCGCATTTCATGGGTTTGTCACATTGTCAGTCCAGCTGCACTAGTGCTACACTTACCTACATTTTATTTTCATAGTCTGGGCATACATGTCACATTCATATCCTCACGTTAGTTCATGGCCACTCTCCACTGCTGGGTACCTGTCACGTTTAAGGGTATTGTCGGATTGAGATGTTTTGTTTCTAATTGGCTTGTGCAGTGGCAAGTCCCCTCATCCGCTTCTCACGGCTTTCATTACATTTTCGTACGTCATGTTATCTTACTACTTACATCACTTGCCTGACACATCTTCAGGCTCATAGGCTTGAGTGTTACGTTTTTAATTGGCCTGGTTTGCCTTAGGTTGCTCAGCATCCTGGTTGCTTTTCTCACAAAACATTCTGTACCTACTTGCGGTTTGGTTCTTTTGCCACTTTTCAGCTCAACAGGTTTTTCAAGCTGGTGCCCAGCACAGTCTGGGCGCCAGACTTTTGCGGATGTACTCAGAAATAGGCCACCCTCCTTTCCCTAGCACTCCCTTCCCTGCTAGCACAGGGCATGACACGCAGCCATTCCTTGCTGCCTAGCTAGGGTAGCACTTCATATATTCACTCCGGGCCGTGCTTTAGTACAGGTGCAGTTCTGCTGCTTTTCATCGAGGGGTCTGTATTTTCGTTGTTGAGAAGTTAGATTGGCGGTAGTCAGCTTTCTATTCCGGACATACCCCAGTTCCACATGTCTGTCACAGGCAGTCTTGCGTTGGGGGCTTGTGGTTACATACGGTCACTTTCATTTCAATCTCTTTGCTAGCTCATCCTACTGTTATTATTTTTTGGCCCCTTTTAGGCATACCGACCACGTGACCCCGGCACACCTGAGATCAATTTCCCTGTTTCCCCTCAGACCTTTCCCTAGCACGATTACCTGAGACTCTGAGTACAAGTGTAAGGCTGACCGCAGGTCAGCCTGTATTTGTAGGAGGAGTCGGTAGGTATTTAAACCCACCCTCCTTCCTCCTTCTGGGCGACGATTTCTTGTGTCCCACCCACCCATCCCCTTACTTTTTCTTCTTTTACTTCTACTTGGGTATGCCCCCTTTTAGGCATACCGACCACGTGACCCCGGCACACCTCAGGTCAATTTCCCTGTTTCCCCTCAGACCTTTCCCTAGCACGATTACCTGAGACTCTGAGTACAAACTGAATAGTGCTCAACAAAGCATGTGGGATCATCCTCTAGCAGCCACACCAGACATTCCACCTGATCAGCATTGAAAGGGAGAGAAAAATCATCACAGGGCCCTGGAACACAGGACAGGGCTAGCTCAGCACATATTTGGATCAAAGGCTGTCCCTCTCCAAACAAAACACAGCCTTGGTCAACTTGGGAGTGGACCAAACGGATGATCTCAAGCAGGTGGTCATGGGTCCACTCTTTTAGTGTCTGGCGTAGATAGTCACCACTCTCAGACGCCAGCAAAGCATAATAGGGAATCCCGTTAGGGTTCATTTCAGCAAGCCAACAGAACCGAGATGGTTCCTTTGTGCAGCCACTTCTGATCAGGGATGGCCTTGGCTTTCTGTCATGAATCAGATGCGATCAGAACTGTGTGGACTGCACAAGTGAACCAGACGTATATAGGTGAAGAAAGTAATAATTTATTAATGAAATGTGAACAATATGTAACGCAACCACCTCCAATAATACACACTGCACAGCAAACCAATATTAGACAAGACCCCAAAAAAAACAATAATCAGACAAATAAATATAGCCAAACGGGAATACCGCAATCGAAGTCTAGCTAAGCCAGGGTCATAACGGGAGATCAGCAAATGGGGGACAAGGAGCAATGGACAGGGAGAGGGTGGAAGGGATCAGATAGCAGGGCAGGGATCCAGGGATACAGGACTGACAGGAACAGGTATAAATAGGATTGGGATCAGGGTTCAGGTTCAGGGTTCCAAGCAGGGCACAAGACAAAGCCAAGGCAAAGTATGTTGAACTTGCCAGGTTTTTATACCATTACCTGCTACCAGGTTCAGGTGAATCCTAATGACAGGAGGAGATACATGCTCCATCCTGCCGGGATCCACCCGCTGGTGGACGCCAGTACTGCAGGCAAAGATCACATAACACCAGCAGGGAAAGGCTCTCCTGACAGTTCTAAACTGCCAGGAGACACCTGCTGGTGGACATCAGTACTGCACGCCAAATATCAGACGGTATTACCAGCGAGTGGAACCTTTCCTGACACTTATGCTACGTGCTTGACATTTGTTGGTAAAAGTATATGGGCCTGCGGCCTAAAATATTGAACATGTTCGCTTAACCTTTTTAGGCTAAGGGTTGAAGGTATGTTATACCCTCTCTCTTAGTAGCTTAATGCATTCCTCTATGTGAGTGATATGATGTAGAGAACCCCCAAACTCTTATTTCTCTGTTTAGAGTGATGCCTGGGGTCCGGTACTGATAATCACTATACATAGAGTAGTGCATTGAAATCCCTAATGTACTTGTGCTCATTCACGTTTATTGTAGTCTTTCAAAGCTAGGGGTTAGAGGCATGTTGTAATACCTCCACCCTTAGTAGCTCAACGAATTCCTATATGTGAGAGAGATGATGTAGTGAACCCCCAAACTCCTTTTCTCTGATTGGAGTGATGCATGGGGTCCAGTACTGAAATTTCACATATCATAGAGAGGTGCATTGAAATCTTTCCCTAACCGCAGTTGTGGTTCACTCTCGTTTGCCGTAGTTTGTGACACTGACTCTACGTGGGTGCCTGATAGAAGAGAGGAGGAGAAGGCACATCTCCAACGAGGCAGGATGCCCTCCAGGGGCCAGCTTAAGGGCAGCCACCCGACTGCACCACACCGCAGAGCTCCGCATGTGCAGGGCGCTTCTGACCCCCCGCGTTTTTTCAAAATTCCTTTGGTGTGGGCCTTTTTTGAGACTTGTGCAGCAGATCCTACCATTGCTGTTTGCAACATATGTCTGAAGTGTATCAAGCATGGCCAAAACAACAGCCGCTTGGGCACCACATGCTTGATCAGACATATGTCGACCTCACATGCAGTCCGTTTTTTTTGAAAATTTCTGTTTATTGAAAATTTTTGGACATAACAAGATATACATTCCTTGGCACAACACCAAGCTTACCTAACGGTCAACATGACCAGTTACTAACATAGAACCTTGCCATCACAGATAGCAGTCATAACAACTTAACCCCTTCCCTCCACCCCCCCTACTCAGTTTCCTACCCCCCGTCATACCATATCTTTAATCATATTGAATAGAAGCCTCCTCCTCCCCAATGCGAGATACAACCCGCTATACCCGATGCACCCGGACTAAATGAAATGACAATGTAATACGGGAACCTTCATACATCAGAGATCATTCTCAGCTACCCAACTGTCAAATCAGATTCATACCAGGCCCTCCATACTTTCTCAAATTTACCACCACAACCCCGAGACAAGTATGTCGCCTTATAATATGGAAGCATAGCATTTACCAGCCCTTTCCAGAAAGCAACCTCCGGAGCCCCCGGACTCCTCCATTTGAGTAAAATAGCCTTTTTCCCATAGAATAGTAGGATACTGAGTAATGTTCTGTGAGCCCTTGACGGGACCACTTCCTCCACCAGGCCGAGCAGACATACACTAATTTCTTGTGGAATTGGTACCCCCAGAACCCCCGCTATACAGGAGGTGACCCCAGTCCAAAACTGCTGGATCTAGGGGCAGCCCCAAAATACATGGTGCGCGTCCGCAGGAGCAAACGTACACCTCCAAAACTCTGAGGGCACCGATGGATATATCGACCCCAACCTGGCAGGGGTATAATACACTCTATGTAGGAACTTGAACTGAATCAGCCAGTCCCTAGCCGCCACCAAATATTTAAATGGACGGTCCCACATGTCATCCCATTCCTCTCCCTGTATACCTGGAACTTCTGCCTCCCACCGCTCTCTGCACTTGAGCAAGGCCTTGGGACTAGTTTTAAATAGCTCTTTATATGTCACTGACAAGGTCTTGGGCAGGTCGTCTGTCATAAGCAAGTCCTCTAATCTAGAAGGGAAAGATTCAACAGTCTCTGTCCCAAACTGAGTCTGAAATGCATGCCTCAGTTGGAGATATCGAAAAAATTGTGTGTTAGGAAGATCATGTTTGACCTTCAATTGGTCAAACGTCAAGAGTACCCCGTCGCGAGTAATATCCTTAAGCAATTTAACCCCCTTAGATGCCCAACCCCCAGCGTCATCAAACTTATAGAACTGTTGCAGCTTTGGGTTCATCCACAGGGGGGTTGAAGGTGAAAACCCCTTGTAACTTGGACAAGATAACGTCACCACCTCCTCCCAAGCCTTAACAGTAGCCTTCATGGAATCAGTAAGAGGGAGATCCCGACCAGTGCCCCTATAAATAGCCAGACGGAGGGACTCATAGGACCCTAGATGAGCTGCCTCCAATACGGTAGCCGAGTCACCCGCATCCGAGACCAACCACCTATGCACAAAAACCAACTGACCAGCCAAGTAGTACTTACGCCAGTCAGGTAGCGCCAGTTCCCCTTGGCCCCATGGCTCCCGCAAGACCTTCAATCCCACTCTACGCATTTTAGGTGCCCAGAGAAACGAGCTGGTGATACTGTCACTGTAGCATTCCTCAAAAAATACAAGATAACTGGAAGAATCTTCATCTTTAAAAGGTTAACCCTGCCAATCAATGATAAGGGAAGCTTTTGCCAAGCCTGCGCCTTTTGTTTGAAAAATATCAAAAGGGGCAGCAGATTAAGAGACATATAGTCCATTACACTCGCTGTTACCTTCACCCCCAGATATGTTATCTGTGTAACCCATTTTAGTGGTAAATTAGAATTTGCCATTGCTCTCGCCCCTTCATCCAAAGGTAGTATGGACGACTTGCCCCAATTAACCTTTAGCCCGGAATAGGTGGTAAATGTGTTCATAATATCCAAGGCGGTCACTAACGACTCCCCCGGGTCCCTTAAAAACAGCAAAAGATCGTCTGCATAGAGTGCCAAGCCCTCATCAATGCTACCCACCCTAATTGCCTTTACATCATGAGAGCAAACAGGAAGGGTGACAATGGGCACCCCTGCCTGGTGCCCCTACCTATCGAAAATACTCGGTATGACCCCCGTACGAATAGCTGTCCTAGGTGTGCTGTACAACAGTGAAATCCACTGCCAAAAAGACTGCCCAAAGCCCATGGACTCAAGGATTGCATGCATAAAATGCCAGTCCACTGAGTCAAAAGCCTTTTCTATATCAATAGAAACAATAACCCTATTGGACGAATCCAAATTGGGAAGCTGCAAATGCGTGAAAAGACGTCTCAGGTTGGTATCTGTGGACTTACCAGGCATAAATCCCGTCTGGTCAACATCTACCAGTGAGGAAATAACCACCGCCAGTCTCCTCGCCAACACTTTTGTCAGAATTTTAAGATCCATATTCAGTAAGGCAATGGGTTGATACGACGAGCATTCCAGCGGATCCTTACCTGGCTTAAGTAATAAGATTATATAGGCATCAAGCATTGAGGCCAGAAGCGCCTTTTTTTGTAGGCAGCAATCAAACAAGGTCGTAAGCCTGGGGGCTAATTGGTCAACATATAACTTGTAAAAATCCGCCGGGAACCCGTCCGGACCAGGCCACATGCAGTCCGTTTGCAACAGTATTTAAAAGACCCACACCAAAGAACAAGGCGGACCTCCTTGCTCCTCATCAGCTGGGATCTGTAACCCCATTTTGTTTCACGGAAGGCGATTCCAGCTCTTTACCCACATGTGGAAGGCAATGTCTTTGCCTCGTTGGACAGGGCAGTCAGCGGTAAGGTGCATATTACCGCTGACTCATGGTCCAGCAGGCATGGACAGGGACGTTACCTTTCTTTCGTGGCGCACTGGGTAACTCTCATGGCAGCTGGGAAGGATGCAGGACAGGGTGCAGTATTGTTGGAGCTTGTTCCGCCACCATGCCTCCAAAATGCTGATAGTGGTGATTCTGCCACACCTCTCTCCTCCACCCCCTCCTCTTCTTCCTCTATGGCCTCTTCCTGTGCAGATTTGTCCTCGGAATCAGCGGTGCTCCGTAGGTGTTCAAAAAATGCCATATGGTGCTTGAGTTGGTCTGCTTAGGGGACAGGAGCCACACTGGGGCAGAGATTCTGTCAGCTCTGCAGGGGCAGGCTCAGAGGTGGTTGACGCCATGCCAGCTTCAGCCAGGAATGGTGGTTTGCGAAAATTACACCAACCTTCTCTCCGCCCTCCGACAGGGACACTTGACCCATGTTCCCTGTTTGGCTCATGTGCTTAATTTGGTGGTGAAGCGGTTCTTGTGCAGGTACCCAGGCTCACAGGATCTCCTGAGGCAGGCCAGGAAAGTCTGTGGGCATTTCCGCCGGTCATATAATGCCAGTGCTCGGCTGGATGACCTTCAAAAGGAATGCAACCTGCCCAAGAACTGCATCATCTGTGACATGCCCACCAGGTGGAACTTAACGTTGGCAATGCTGCAGCGGCTGCACATGCAGCAGACAGCCATCAATGAGTACCTGTGCGAGTATGGCACCAGGACAGGGTCAGGGGAGCTTGGCTTTTTTTGGCCATGCCAGTGGCTACTGATCAAGAATGCATGCACTGTCCTGTCACCATTTGAGGAGGCCACGAGGATGGCGAGCAGTGACAGTGCATGTATCAGTGATACTGTCCCTCTTGTCTTCCTGTTGGAGCACACGCTGCATGGAATAATGGACAAGGCACTTGAGGCAGAACAGAGGGAGGAAGAGGAGGACTTCCTTACCTCTCAAGGCCCCCTTTATCCAGACAGTATTCCTGCGGGTCCGCCGATCACACAGAAAGAGGAGGTGGAGAAGGAGGAGGATGAGGATTGTGTCAGCATGGAGGTGGAGCCTAGCATCAGCAGCAGTCTTCAAGGGATCGTTTTCAGTTCCCAGAAACCCATGGACTTGTACATGGCTGGGAGGAGGTGGCTGCGGATCATGTCATCCTTAGTGACCCAGAGGACTCCGGACCGAATGCCTTAGGCAAACCTACGCTGTGTGGCCTCCCTGATTCTGCAAAGCCTGCGAAAGGACCGGATTCGTGGTATCAAGGAGAGGGATCATTACTGGTGGGCATCCCTTCTTGATCCACGTTACAAAGGTAAGGTTGCAGAACTTATCCAGCCTTCGCTGAGGGAGCAAAGGATAAAACATCTTTGGGAGGCATTGCAGAAATGTTTGTGCAATGCATTTCCAGAGACTGGGAGGTTAAAATTTCCTGGTCCTGGACGTGTTGCTGAGGCATTGGTCACAGAAAGAGCGGTGGAGAAGGTGGCTGTCTGACCGATGCGTTCAGAAATTCTTTAGTCCGCAACCCCAAGGTCTGATCCATTCCAGCAACCATCGTCAGCGTCTGATTTACATGATGCAAGAATACCTAAGGGCAAGATCAGACTTGGAGACCTTTCCAAACGAAAATCCACTGAGTTATGATGACGATGAGGCCCTGATACAACCTCAGGGCTAACTCCATTCTGCCGTTTGATTCAAATTAATATGGAGAGACTGCGCAATCCATAGACAAAAAAGATCACATCTCACCTTTCCAGCCTTTTAGCTCAAAAGAGGAGGGCTATGGCCCACACAGCTTCCTTTTATTAAAAGCATAGAATCACAAATACATGCATTTGATTGGTTCACATTATACATACACACCCATCGACCCTCCCCCTCCTTGTGATGTCTGTAGCACATGGCACGCATTGCTAAAGTCCAGGAGCAAAGGGCAAGGAATGAAAGTCCTTATTTGGAAAACAGTTCTCTGGTCAGGGACATAACTTCCTCCAGTGAGATGAAGACGGGAAGAGGGGGGGAAGGGTTGAACACGTTTGAAACATGAGGGAATGAAATGGCATCTGCTCCCAATCTTCAGTTCTTTATCCTTCATATTTTCAATGCTGAGTTTATTACTTTTAAAACTTAATTTCATATCTGACAAATCTTATCAAGGAAAATAAACACTTATTGTGACATATACTTTTCACTAGGGTTGTCCCGATACCACTTTTTTAGGACCGAGTACAAGTACCGATACTTTTTTTCAAGTACTCGCCGATACCGAATACCGATACTTTTTTTTAAATGTGTCCCCAAATGCAGCCATGTCCCCCACATATGCAGCCATGTCCCCACATATGCAGCCATGTCCCCCATATATGCAGCCATGTCCCCCACATATGCAGCCATGTCCCCCATATATGCAGCCATGTCCCCCATATATGCAGCCATGTCCCCCCACATATGCAGCCATGTCCCCCCACATATGCAGCCATGTCTCCCCATACCTAGATGCCGCCGCCACCTAGTTAATCAGCGTGCGGGGAACATTACAGCTTTCATTTAAATAGCTGTGTGTTCCCCCCAGCGCCGCGTATAGACACTCTCCCTTACTCGGGATTGGACGGGTGATCTGCACTTTGATAGACAGATCACCCGTCCAATCCCGAGCAAGGGGGAGTGTCTATACGCGGCGGGGAACAGACAGCTATTCTAATGAAAGCCTTAATGTTCTCCACACGCTGAATAACTAGGCGGCGGCATTGCAGTATACGGCGGCATTGCGGCGACGGCGGCGGGGGTAGTATCGGATCTGGCATTGGGGGCATTTGCGGGAGTACAAGTACTCCCGCAAATGCTCAGTATCGGTCCCGATACCGATACTGGTATCGGTATCGGGACAAGTGAAAGGCTGACCGCAGGTCAGCCTGTGTTTGTAGGAGGAGTCGGGAGGTATTTAAACCCGCCCTCCTTCCTCCTTCAGGGCGTCGGTGTTCTGGTGTGGGGGGTGTGTGTGCTATGCCTGTCAGTTTGTGCGACCCGTCTGACGTCACTTCCGGTTTCATCTCAGCAGGACGTGAGGCTCCACGAGGGGACCCGGTGTCTGCCGCTTCATTTACAGGTTTCGGGAGTCAGTCGGGGGGGCCCCACTGGTGGGCGGCCACCTCCTTCTGGTCGGCATGGGGGCATCCACGGCTACTTCCGTGTGCGACGTCAGAGTGCCGTCAGGTGATTCAGGAGTCGCACGCTCCGGCGGCTCGATGGCTGCAGCTGAGCGGGAGTCATTTTCTCCCTCCTGACGGTTCTGGGGTTCGCTCCTCTCTCTGCGGTAGAGTTGCAGGGGGAGCGGGGGTTTGCTTGCCAGCTGGGGGGCATGGCTCTGGATGTCTTGTTACCCATGGAACCCTGTCAGAATAATTTTTAAATTGTTAGACCGGGATTCAGAAGTGACAGGAAATATTTTTCTTTACTTGCTGTACTTGTGTACTGATGCTTTCCCTGCAAGTGAAAGCAAGCTTCAGATCAGTGAATGAGTTACAGTTGACTGTTACATTGTGTCAAGTGGTTGTGGGGGTTCCCCAGTCAGGGGGAGTGGCAGTGCGAGGTCAGGGCAGAGCCAGGTCACTCCACATGGCGTCAGGGGGAGGGGTAGCATCTGTGGCGGCCACCTCTGGCCTTGCAGCATTCCATTCATGCATACCCCTCGCAATACATGTTCAGCTCCATTTATGTACATATACTTCACAGCCAACTCTGTAACTCTGTAATTCACTACTGTCCATGTGTCATGCATCTCCCCCTGTCTTAGGTTCTGGTCCCCCCCTGCCCCCCCCTCCGCAGCTGTTTTCTTCATATCACTGGGCTTCCATGTGCAATCTCCCCCTGTCTCAGGTTTGTTGGTTGGGGGGTGTGTGCTCAGGTAGTGAGCTCAGTGAGTATGCGTTTGCAGTCAGTTACGATATGCTATTCTTTTCATGTTCTCATGCTGTGTTGTGTCTCATGTTTTCCTTTTTTTTCATGGGTTTGTTTCTCGGGCCATCATGTTTCTCGTGCCAGGTATGTTATCATGCGACTACGTTTTTATGCTGCTTATCATATTCTCAGTCATGACTCCATGTGTCACGTTCATCATGCTCCTTATGCAATTGTTTCTCATGCTAGTTGTGTCCTCATGCGGTCAAGTTTTTTCACGCTAGTCATGTCCTTAGGCGATCACGTTTCTAAATGCGATCACGGTTCTCATGCGATCACGGTTCTCATGCGATCACGGTTCTCATGTGTTCACGTTTCTCATACGATCACGTCTCTCATACGATCACGTCTCTCATACGATCACGTCTCAGGCGATCACGTCTCATGCGATCTTCTCATGCGATCACGTTTCTCATGCGATCACGTTTCCCATGCGATATTTTCATGCGATCACGTTTCCCATGCGATCTTTTCATGCGATCACGTTTCCCATGCGATCTTTTCATGTGATAACGTTTCCCATGCGATCTTTTCATGCGATCACGTTTCCCATACGATCTTTTCATGCGATCACGTTTCCCATGCGATCTTTTCATGCGATCATGTTTCCCATGCGATATTTTCATGCGATCACGTTTCCCATGCGATCTTTTCATGCGATCACGTTTCCTATGCGATCTTTTCATGCGATCACGTTTCCCATGCGATCTTTTCATGCGATCACGTTTCCCATGCGATCTTTTCATGCGATCACGTTTCACATGCGATCTTTTCATGCGATCACGTTTTCCTTGCGATTTTCCCATTCGATTTTCTCATGCGATTTCATTTCTCATGCGATTTTCTCATGCAATTTCGTTTCTCATGCAATCACGTTTCCCATGCGATCTTCTCATGCGATCACGTTTCCCCATGCGATCTTCACATGCGATTACGTTTCCCCATGCGATCTTCACATGCGATTACGTTTCTCATGCGATCACGGTTCCCATGCGATCTTCTCATGCGATCACGTTTCCCATGCGATCTTTTCATGCGATCACATTTCCCATGCGATCTTTTCATGCGATCACGTTTCCCATGTGATCACGTTTCCCAATGCGATCTTTTCATGCGATCACGTTTTCTCATGCGATTTTCTCATGCGATTTCGTTTCTCATGCGATTTCGTTTCTCATGCGATTTTCTCATGCGATCACGTTTCCCATGCGATCTTCTCATGCGATCACGTTTCCCTATGCGATCTTCACATGCGATCTTCTCATGCGATTACGTTTCTCATGCGATTACGTTTCTCATGCGATTACGTTTCTCATGCAATTACGTTTCTCATGCGAATACGTTTCTCATGCGATCACGTGTCTCATGAGTCATGTCCTCTTGTGTTTACGTTTCTCATGCGATTACGTTATCATGCGATTACGTTTCACATGGTAGTTCTCGTGCAATTACGTTCACATGCGATCACGTTTCTTATGCGATCTTGGTTTTTCACGAGTCTTGTCCTTGTGTTTACATCTCTCATGCGATCACGTTTCCCATGCGATCTTTTCATGCGATCACATTTCCCATGCGATCTTTTCATGCGATCATGTTTCCCATGCGATCACGTTTCCCATGCGATCTTTTCATGCGATCACGTTTTCTCATGCGATTTTCTCATGCGATTTCGTTTCTCATGCGATTTCGTTTCTCATGCGATTTTCTCATGCGATTTCGTTTCTCATGCGATCACGTTTCCCATGCGATCTTCTCATGCGATCACGTTTCCCTATGCGTTCTTCACATGCGATCTTCTCATGCGATTACGTTTCTCATGCGATTACGTTTCTCATGCGATTACGTTTCTCATGCAATTACGTTTCTCATGCGAATACGTTTCTCATGCGATCACGTGTCTCATGAGTCATGTCCTCTTGTGTTTACGTTTCTCATGCGATTACGTTATCATGCGATTACGTTTCACATGGTAGTTCTCGTGCAATTACGTTCACATGCGATCACGTTTCTTATGCGATCTTTGGTTTTTCACGAGTCTTGTCCTTGTGTTTACATCTCTCATGCAATTACAATTCGCATGGTAGTTTCTCCATGCGACTACATTTCGCATGGTAGTTTTCATGCGATCACGTTTCTCATGAGGCATGTCCTCATGTGTTTACGTTTCTCATGCGATTACATTCCTCATGCGATTAAGTCACCATGGTAGTTCTCATCCAATCACGTTTTCATGCAATCACGTTTCTCTTACGAGTCATGTCCTTGTGTGTTTTACGTTTCTCATGCGATTACGGTTTGCTTGTTAGTTCTCATGCGACTACATTTCCGCTATTACGCGATTACGTTTCTCATGTGTTTATGTTCTCATGCGACCACGTTTCTCAAGCCTTATGTTGTCTCATGCATTACGTTTTTCATGCTTGTGTCCTCATGCGATTACGTGTCCTCATGCGTTTACGTGTCCTCATGCGATTACGTGTCCTCATGCGATTCGTGTGTCCTCATCGAGTTAGGTCCTCATGGGTTACGTTTCTCGTGCGCTAGTCCTACACTTACCTACATTTTATTGTCATAGTCTGGGCATACATGTCACGTTCATATCCTCACGTTAGTTCATGGCCACTCTCCACTGCTGGGTACCGTCACGTTTAGGGTACTGTTGGATTGAGATGTTTCGTTTCTAATTGGCTTGTGCAGTGGCAAGTCCCCTCATCCGCTTCTCACGACTTTCATTACATTGCATACGTCTTGTTATCTTTTATTTGCATCACTTGCCTGACACATCTTCAGGTTCATAGGTTTGAGTGGTACGTTTTTAATTGGCCTGATTTGCCCCAGGTTGCTCAGCCTCGCTAGGTTCTTCAGACTGACACGTTTTCAGTCCTGTGCTACGTATTCGTTCCTGCTCTACGTTACCGAGTGTGTCGATCACGGACACCTGCGTAGGTAGGGGTTAGGGAAGGTTAGGGTTTCTTCCTTTTCCCTAGGTAAGTTATGGCTCGTTGGTCATGTTTTGTTTTTAATGATGTTGTTCTTGTTTAGTGTATTTTTCATTTCTCATGCAATCATGTTCTCGGGTGCTCACGTTTCCCTTGCAATTTATGTTCTCATACAATTTATCTTCTCATGCTTTCATATCTCATGCTATTGATGTTTCTCATGTTTTTCCATCCGTAGGCAGACTTTTGCGGATGTACTCAGAGATAGGCCACTTTCCTTTCCCCTAGTACTCCCTTCTCTGCTAGCACAGGGCATGACACGTAGCCATTCCATGCTGCCTAACTAGGGTAGCATCTTAATGTTCACTCCGGGCCGGAATTTTGATACAGGTTCAGTTTCGGCTGCCATTCGTCGAGGGGTCTGTATTCTCGTTGAAGAGTTTGTTGGGGGTAGTCAGCTTTCTTTACCGGACATATCCCAGTTCCACATGTCTGTCACTGGCATTCTGGCGTTGGGGGCTTGTGGTTACATACAGTTACTTTCATTGCATCTCTTTGCTAGCTCATCCTACTGTTTTGTTTTTTGCCCCCTTTTAGGCATACTGACCACTTGACCCTGGCACACCTCAGGTCACTTTCCCACCTTACGTCACTTTCCCACCTCAGGTCAGTTTCCCTGTTTCCTCTCAGTCCTTTCCCTAGCACGATTATCTGAGACTCTGAGTACAAGTGAAAGGCTGACCGCAGGTCAGCCTGTGTTTGTAGGAGGAGTCGGGAGGTATTTAAACCCGCCCTCCTTCCTCCTTCAGGGCGTCGGTGTTCTGGTGTCCCACCCACCCATCCCCTTTTTTCTTGCATTTCTTCTTTTACTTCTACTTGGGTATGCCCCCTTTTAGGCATACTGACCACTTGACCCTGGCACACCTCAGGTCACTTTCCCACCTTATGTCACTTTCCCACCTCAGGTCAGTTTCCCTGTTTCCTCTCAGTCCTTTCCCTAGCACGATTATCTGAGACTCTGAGTACAACCCTACTTTTCACACATGCATATATAAAAAGAAATATAAAAAAACAACAATATAGAAACAATATGAAAATATAAAAGAGATTACACTTTAGTGGTTCTAATAAAAGAATTCAAAAATATTAATTTTATCCAGATTCATCACAGTTACTGGGTCTTGAGGATGGATCACTGGCCAGAGCTTGCGCCATATGCAATTAAGCTACTGGCCTGTCCTGCATCCACCGTTCTTTCTGAATGCATATTCAGTGCTGCTGGAGGCTTTGTAACCAATCACAGTGTGTGCCTGTCCACAGACTCAGTTGATCGGCTCACCTTCAAAAAATTAATCAGTCTTATCCCATGCATTTGCGGCACAGTTCTTGGGTTCCTCCTGCATCGTGGCCCAGTCAGAGCTTGAGAGAACACTCAGATTTAGCTGTGACAAAAAACCCACCTCGCATTTATATTCATATTTGGTCTTTGTGTCTCCCCCGCCCCTTGACAAACTCTGGACTAGCTGGCAGAGCGACATTCCCACTTTGGATAATGATGACTGGGACGATGTCTGGGACATTCCCTTTAGTTCCCTGGTTTCCATTCGTGACAGGTTGGTGCAATTTAAAACTGTTCATAGGGCCTATTACACCCTCATAGACACCCCTGCACATTCTCCGGGGTGTTGGAGATGTGGCGCCTACCCAGTAAAATTTTCCCATATTTTCTGGCTGTGCCCCGGAGTTCAACAATACTGGGAGACGGTGCTAGAACTGATTAACAAAGTTGCCTCGGTCACTGTACCGTAGGCAATGGAGGTGTGCCTCCTGGGACTCATTGAAACCGCTGTCCTGACCTCTGCAAAATGCACGATGGTCAGCCTACTGCTCTTTTATACACGCAAAAACATTGCTATTGCTAAAAGCCCGCTCCCACTACACTCGTGCAATGGAAACGCTTGGTAAACAACAGCCTTACGATATATAAAGAAAAGTATACAAATAGAGGCTGCCCACTGAAGTATGACAAGGTATGGCGCACATGGCTGGATGAACCTGAAACAGTCTAATGAGTTGGGGTGCCTAGAGGCACCATGTCGGGGCTTGGCTCCTGGTGTGCTCCTGAGAACCCTGCAGTTTATTCATACTGTGGGGGGTTCCAGCTAGGGCTCCATGTGTATGTCTTTCGGGTGGTATATGGGCAAGCATTGGTGTACCCTGGCTTTGTTGATTTTGTCACACTTATGTTTGTATTGCAAAATGTACTGTATTCAACCTTCTCTCCATGATATACTGTAGGCACTTGAGTATGTGTGTTCTGTATGTTCATAAAACTTTAATAAAAAACAAATAATAAAAAAAAATGAATCAGTCTTGGATCACCAGCTACCAAGCACCTGATGCTGATGTAACCGATACATTTTTCTATGAATGTGAGATCCCTTGAAGACTGCCTATGCTGATGTTGAGTGACTATCCTGTTATGCTGAGTGACTATCCTATTCCTCCTCAATGTTCATGTTAATAACTTCTTAGAACATTTTTGTTTCAGGGCACTACCACCACTGTCTAAGGCCCCGTACACACGAGAGGATCTATCCGCTGGAATTGATCTGTGGATCAGTTCCAGCGGATAGATCCGCTGGTGTGTACAACTCAGCGGATCTGTTTCCGCGGATTTTTATCCCCTGGGATGGATTTCAAGCGGATAAAATTTTGAAGACATGCTTTCAAATCTATCCGCTTGAATCCATCCCAACGGATTGATCCGCTGGTCTGTACAGACTCACCGGATCAATCCGTCCGAATGGATCCCCTGCATGCGTCGTAATGATTCGACGCATGCGTGGAATTCCTTATATGACCGCGTCGTGCACGTCGCCGCGGCGATGGCGCGACACGTCATCGCGATGGGATTTCGGCGCGGATTACGATCCTATGGTGAGTACACTCCATCGGATCCAAATCCGCGGAAATCCTCGAGAGGATTTATCCGCGGAAACGGTCCGTTGGACCGTATCCGTGGATAAATCCTCTCGTGTGTACTAGGCCTAAGGCCCAATTTTTCTGCCCCTGTTTAACAGGGGCGTGTAATTCAATTTTTTTCTGTAATATTTCACAGCAGGGCTTGTTCCTGTGCTCAACTAGAGTATCTGTGAGGGGTTTCAGTGTTGTGGCACCACCATCACTGCCTAAGGCCCAATTTTTCTGCCCCTGTGGCATGTAATTATAATTTTTGCTGTAATATTTCGCAGCAGGGCTCGTTCTTGCGCTCAACTAGAGTATCTGTGAGGGGTTGCAGTGTTGTGGCACCACCACCACTGCCTAAGGCCCAATTTTTCTGCCCCTGTTTAACAGGGGCGTGTAATTAAAAATGTTGCTGTAACATTTCACAGCAGGCCTCATTCCTGCACTCAACTAGAGTATCTGTGAGGGGTTGCAGTGTTGTGACACCAACACCAGTGCCTAAGGCCCAATTTTTCTGCCCCTGTTTATCAGGGGAGTGTAATTACAATTTTTAAAACAATATTTTACAGCAGGGCCCGTTTCTGTGCCCACCAAGAGTAACTGTGAGGGCTTACAGTGTTGTGTCACCACCACCACCAAAGGCCCAATTTTTCTATCCCTGTTCAACAGGGGCATGCAATTACAAAATTACAATTCTTGATATAATATTTCACAGCAGGGCCCGTTCCAGTGCCCACCAAGAGTAACTGTGAGGGCTTACAGTGTTGTGGCACCACCACCACCAAAGGCCCAATTTTTCTATCCCTGTACAACAGGGGCATGTAATTACAATTCTTGATATAATATTTCACAGCAGGGCCCATTCCAGCGCCCACCAAGAGTAATTGTGAGGTTGCTTCCCTGAACCGGATTCTTGGCCACCTACCTGACACAGCATCCACGTTTTGTGACATATTCCATATACATCGTTTAATAAATTATGTGCCCATGTATGGCTCCTGAGGAAGCGGACACCAAGTAACTACGAAACATGCAACATAGAGTTTATATACACTGCACAATATTTGATGCTTTGTATACATCATTGTTAATACAATGTTAATGATAGGCTGATTTATGGTTGTCACAATCAATATTTTATTGTAAATGTTTAGAAATTTTTATTTTTGTAAAAAAATATTTTAGATTATAAATTTGACTGTCTATCAGTTGCTCATACGATGCCAGTATAGTCCAATACAGCCTCCCTTTTTCTTTACAATATTTCAATGGGACGAAGTAGGGTTGTCCCGATACCACTTTTTTAGGACCGAGTACAAGTACCGATACTTTTTTTCATGTACTCGCCGATACCGATTACCGATACTTTTTTTTAAATGCAGCCATGTCTCCCCTCAAATGCAGCCTTTTGTCTCCCCCAAATGCAGCTTTGTGTCTCCCAAATGCAGCTTTGTGTCTCTTAAATGCAACCGTGTGTCTCCCAAATTCAGATTTGTGTCTCCCAAATGCAGCTTTGTGTCTCCCAAATTCAGATTTGTGTCTCCCAAATTCAGCTTTGTCTGTGTCTCCCCCCCAAATGCAGCCTTGTGTAGGTCTCATCCCCCCGCCGTCTAGTTGTTCGGCACTCAGGGAACATAACAGCTTTCATTTGAATAGCTGTGTGTTCCCCGTCGCGCGTCGTCATATATAGCCCTTCCCCCTTGTCCAGGCACTTTGATAGACAGATCACCCGTCCAATCCTGGGACAGGTGATCTGTCTATTAAAGTGCCCGGATAAGGGGGAGGGGCTATGATGACGCGCGGTGGGGAACACACAGCTATTTAAATGAAAGCTGTTATGTTCCCTGAGCGCCAAACAACTAGACGGCGGCAGCGATCCTGCCTCCTCTCCGCCTTTCGATCCCACCTCCTCTCCGCCCCTTCAGTCTCCTCTTGGTCTCCTCTCCGACCGCTCCCCGCCCCCTCTCCCGCCCCCACTCAGGAGGAAAAAAAAAATAAAGTATCGGGGGAAGCATCGGGAGTATTTGCGCGAGTACAAGTACTCGCGCAAATGCTCAGTATCGGTCCCGATACTGATACTAGTATCGGTATCAGGACAACCCTAGGACGAAGGCATCATTTTGTAACATACTGTAAATATACCCTAGCACTTTAATACATTTAATACGAAGAATTTGATAAGACCACGCATCCTGCGCCCAAACTAAAAAAAAATCTGGGAGGTATGCCAAATCATTGTGACCAATTTCCAGCAGGCCTACGTGCCAGAAAGGGACGTCAGTGTGGATGAAAGTCTGATGGCCAACAAGGGACGCCTAAGCTGGATACAGTTTAGTGCATCCAAAATAACGCGGTTTGGCATCAAATTCGACATGCTCTGCGAGTTATCCACCAGATACACATGGAATTCGGTCATTTACACCGGTAAAGGCACGAAGTTTAGCCCCAGGTACAGTGGCTATGGGATGGCCACATCATCTGTCCTTACACTGCTGGAGCCATTGCTGAACCAAGGATATTGTGTGACAACGGACAATTTCTACATGTCTCCAGGAACTGTATGAGGCTTTGCTACAAAACAAAACTGATGTGTATGGTACCGTAAGGCCTAACCGACATGACATGCCATCTATGTTTGCCAAGAAAAAACTAAAAACCGGAGAAATGGTTGCCTTTCAGAAGGGTAAGATGATGGCAATGTGATGGCGAGACAAGAAGGACGTGTGTCTCATGAGTACCGTGCACAATACCTCCACTGCCATGGTCCACACAAAAGGTGGGAAAGATGTGCTGAAGCTGCAAGTCGTGATCGACTATAACAACACAATGGGAGGTGCCGATCAGGCAATTAAATTGTACCCGGCTATGCGCAAACAGCAAAAAAAAATTATAAGAAGATTTTCAGGCATCTTCTGGAACAATGCCTTTGGAATTCTTATATCCTGTATAGAGCAAAGAGTGACATGCCTCTTGTTCATTCTGACTTTATCTGGAAGGTGGCTGAGCAGATTTTTGTCAACCACCAGACGCCATCAGTAGCTGTGAACAGACCCGGACGACGTGCTGTTGACGTTGTCAACCCAGAACGCCTGATTGGTCGTCATTTTATGGACTACATACCGCCAACCGCAAAAAGGCAGCACCTACCAGGATGTGCGTGGTTTGCTGTTCAAAGAGAGATGGCAATGGAAAGAAAGTCCGAAAAGAAACAAGGTTCATTGTCCTGATTGCGACGTCGGACTTTGTCCAGTTCCATGCTTCAAAATGTATCACATTCAGGATGTTATTGAATTTGTTTGACAAATTTCATTATTTTTTACTACATTATTGAATAAAATTATGTTATTTATAAGTTTATAATTCATGATTTTGTGTTTCAAATTTATCACATCTGGGATGTCTACTGGAGTCTTGTTTGGTCAGGTTTAAGTAAGTAATTACTAAGAATTGCAGGCCTATAATACATAAAATTGTACCGCTTTTGGTACAAAATTCCAGACATAATCATACCGTCAGGGGGGTTACTATCCATACAATACCCAAAGACCTGGTAATGGACTGGGGGGGGGGGGGTTCCCATGCTGTTTTTCTCAATAATTTTCATCCATATTGCTGGGACCCAACATTACATTACAACCGCAAGCAGTTTTAAATTACTTTTATTCCTTTAGAAATGTCATTTTGTGCGGGGACTGTTCTAAACACAGGAAACACAAGCCACTTTACAGGCATACTATAGACACCCCCCAGGTACAATATTTAAAGGAATATTTCACTTTTATTTTTTCACTTTAAGCATTATTAAAATCACTGCTCCCAAAAAACTGACATTTTTTTTTGCATTGATACATGTCCCCTGGGGCAGGACCCGGATCCCCAAACACTTTATAGGACTATAACTTGCATATTAGCCTTTAAAATTTGCACTTTGATTTCTCACATTCGAGTCCCATAGGGCAAGATTCTAAAAAGGCTTACGACGGCGCAACGCCATTTGCACCGTCGTAAGTCCTAATCTGGCCCGGCGTATCTATGCGACTGATTCTTAGAATCAGTTACGCATAGATATCCATTAGATCTGACAGGCGTAAGGCTCTTACGCTGTCAGATCTTAGATGCAATTTTTTTCCCCCGCCGCTAGGTGTCGCCGATGTCGTTTTCCCAGTCGTCTATGCAAATGAGCTATTTACGCGAGATTCCCGAACGTACGCGCGGTCAACGCAGTGAATTTACGACGTTTCCGTAGCATTTGCGACGCGTAAAGTTGCCCCTGCTATATGAGGGGCAACCAATGTTACGTATGGCCGTCGTTCCCGCGGCGAAATTTAAAAATGTACGTCGTTTGCGTAAGTCGTCCGTGAATGGCGCTGGACGCCATTTACGTTAACGTCGAAACCAATGACGTCCTTGCGACGCCATTTAGGGCAATGCATGTCGGGAAATTTTAGGGACGGCGCATGTGCAGTACGATCGGCGCGGGAACGCGCCTAATTTAAATGATCCACGCCCCCTACCTGGATCATTTGAATTAGGCGGGCTTGTGCCGGAGGATTTACGCTACGCCGCCGCAACTTTACAGGCAAGTGCTTTGTGAATCAAGCACTTGCCCGTAAAACTTGCGGCCACGTAAACGAGATACGATACGCCCGCATAGTTTTACGCCAGTATACGAGAATCTGGCCCATAGACTTTAACAGTGTTCGAAGTTCGCATGAACTTTCGGTCCGTTGGCATGTTCTGCTGCGAACCGAACCGGGGGTGTTTGGCTCATCCCTATTTATTATGTAGTTGCCCACCCCATTATTTTATTGAGGTCTGCTTGCAAAATGTCTATATCCTGATGTGAAGTTATTGCCCTATTCATTTTTGTGTTGTTAGAAAAAAGATCGAGCCATTTATCTCATCCTCTATATCATTTATGAATGAATTAAACAGAATTGATTTTTTTTACAATTCTTATTCTTTCCACACTGGCTGGTAAGTACACTAAAATGAAATACATTCCAAAATGAACGTATGTTTTATTCTACATCTGTAATAAAATATGATGAAGCTTACAAACCTTAAAAAAAAATGCTTGATTACCATTGCTATACATGTACCAATGCTTTGATACTGACAAAAAGAACCAGGTATAATAATGTACTGTTGTAGTCTTGGCTTCTGCGGTAATAAACATAAGTTCTAGTCAAGGCACAAGTACACAAAAGTCACTGCACAGATCAGGAAATGTCTCACTGGCTGTGATTAGCACTGTGGAGTGTCGGCTTCCTGGCAGGATCGGGCATGTGGGATTTCAAACACACCCGAGCCCATCTCTGTTGGTTGTAGACAGCTCCCTGCAGGTTGCTTAGCAGCAGTGGAGCCTTCTCTGACATGCTGATCGTGATGCAATCCAGGTGATGCTCCTAGTCAAATCCTAGTGTTAAATATCAGTAATTTTATTGACCAAAGCCCACACTTTACAGGCATAGAGCCCACATGGCTGCTGAACATACGGTTGATTATATACATGTGGTTGTACTCTTGATGCTAATAAATATTGTGTTTATTAGATCTGACTGGGAGCATCACCTGGATCACATCCCGATCAGCATGTCAACAGAGAAGGTTATACAGCATTACTGCTGCTAGGTGACCAGCTAGGTCATCAACCAATAGTGCCAGCCTTCCCCTGCATGCATCCATAATGTCACCAGCACTAGGTCCTAATAGACTGCCGCCGCTGCCAAGGAGACAGATGCCAGACCAGCGCTGTCAATAGCAGGGACAGGACAGCTGGGGAACCCCACAGTTGCAGAACACCAGGGCCCAGTGGCAAGACAATCTTTGCAACCCTGAGAGTTCTCCCACTGCTTTGGACCCTTATATTTTCTTGGTGTGCTGGTGACATATATCTCTTGTTTTCTGCCACCCTGGGGGGCCCCCAGTATAGTAGGAAGGGAGCTCACTGCAGAACACATGAAAGGGCCCGTTGTGGGATCCTAATAAAGGGCCCCAGGATATATATATATATATATATATATATATATATATATATATATAATTGCATTTTATAGTTGGCCCCCCCTACTTTTGTACCTGTACCCCCATGTGCCCCCCCCTAAATATGAAAGCTGGAGACGCCACTGTCCGTTCTTGGTAATCCACAGCGACCTCTCAGACATTTTGGAGACCCCAATGACACACACACACAGCAGGCAGTGTGCAAAGCAGGTCTGAAATCTTTATTAAAGGGGTTGTAAAGCTTTGTGTTTTTTCACCCTAATGCATCCTATGCATTAAGGTGAAAAAAAACCTTGCTGTCTCTGGACCCCCCGAGCCCTCGTTTTACTTACCTGCACGAGCGCGCACACACACTGTCTCCCCGGAACCAATCAGAGGCCTGACTGGCCTATTTAAACCAGCTTCTATCCCTTGACTGGTTGCTCGTTTGTCCTCAGCTCCTGTTATGATTCCTGTTGCTGTACCTGCCTTGTTGACCCGGATTTCCTCACGACTCTGCTCTCTCTCCTGAACCTGATCCCTGGCTTACGTCCCTGGATTGCTGCTGTCTCCTGCCCTTGACCTCTGGCTTGCACCTTTGGATTCTCTGCCTTCTCCAACCCTTGACCTCTGGCTTGCACCTTTGGATTCTCTGCCTTCTCCAACCCTTAACCTTCGGCTAGCACCCCGGACCTGTCTCCTGTCCTTGTCCCTGGCTACCTGCTCTGTGTACCCGGACTACCGTTGCCTGATCCACGGCTTACTTCAGTGAACTACCGCCAGCTCTAACTGCTGTCTGAACATACCTAGTCTTCAGCTTCACTACCGGTACCGGTGCCTCCTTGCACCTTCCCCCCTCTGTCCCAACTCTAGGAGGCGGATTGCGCCAGGTCGCAAAAGTGAGCTGCCCTCAGCATCTCGGTCTCGGTAAGTACACCCGTGACACCATATCTCCGTGGGCGCGATCCCGCTTTGCTTTCCCCCAGCTCCTGTGGGCTTTTCATTGGATGATTAATAGCAGCACAGCCATTGACTCCCACTGCTGTTAATCAAATCAATGATGCGGCGCGTCGGGGGCAGGGCTGAGTGATACACTCGGCAGCTATGGCCGTCGACTGTATCACACGGGAGCACGCCTGAAAGCTAACCCCCTTGGGAGAGCGCTTTCCAGAGGGGGGTTAGCCCTTGCGGGAAGGAGCTGAGACAGCTGCCGACGGACCTCAGAAGACAAGGATCGGGGCCACTCTGTGCAAAACGAACTGCACAGTGGAGGTAAGTATAACATGTTTGTTTAAAAAAAAACTGAACCCATACAACCCATACAACCCGTTTAAGGGTTACAGTTTATATGAGTAAAAAAGATAAGAGGGGAGGGGTAGACTTACTCCTACGTTTTTAATTGTTAATTAGGTTTCTACAGAGAGATTTTGTCATCATTAGTTTAGGCAGCTGCAAGTAACTTACAAAATATAACTTTATCTATACTTTTTGCAAGGACATAGTCGGCCTAAACACAGTGAGTCATACAGTGGGGGTTTTCCAATTATAACTTTGGCTCAAGCAAAAAGTCCAAAACTGTAACGAGAATGAAGTGTAAGATAAGGCATGTACATTCTTTAAAAAACAAGAACTATGAAATAGAAGGGAAATTACAAAATGTAGTTGCAGTTGATCATATACTCTATAACACTTGACCAGTCCATCACCTTTACCCTCAGCTTCTTAAGCAAGGCAGTGGTCGTCTTGGAGGTGTGCTTGAGGTCGTTATCATGTTGGAATACTGCCCTGCGGCCCAGTCTCCGAAGGGAGGAAATCATGCTTTGCTTCAGTATGTCACAGTTCATGTTGGCATTCATGGTTCCCTCAATGAACTGTAGCTCCCCAGTGCCGGCAGCACTCATGCAGCCCCAGACCATGACACTCTCCTCACCATGCTTGATTTTGGGTAAGACACACTTGTCTTTGTACTCCTCATCTGGTTGCCGCCAAACACGCTGGACAACATCTGAACCTAATACATTTATTTTGGTCTCATCAGACCACAGGACAACAGGACATGGTTCCAGTAATCCATGTCCTTAGTCTGCTTGCCTTCAGTAAACTGTTTGCAGGCTTTCTTGTGCATCATCTTTACACAAGGCTTCCTTCAGGGACGACAGCCATGCTGACCAATTTCATGCAGTGTGCGCCGTATGGGCTGAGCCCTGACAGGCTCACCCCCACCCCCTCAACCACTGCAGGAATGCTGGCAGCACTCATACATCTATTTCCCAAAGACAACCTCTGGATATGACACTAAGCACGTGCAACTTCTTTGGTCGACCATGATGAGGCCTGTTCTGAGTGCAACCTGTCCTGTTAAACCACTGTATGGTCTTTGCCACCGTGCTGCAGCTCAGTTTCAGGGTCTTGGCACTCTTCTTATAGCCTAGGCCATCTTTATGTAGAGCAACAATTTTTTTTTTAGATCCTCAGAGAGTTCTTTGCCATGAGGTGCCATGTTGAACTTCCAGTGACCAGTAAGAGTGAAAACACCAAATTTAACACACATGCTCCCCATTCACACCTGAGTTCACTGAGTTATTTTGAGTGGACAGCAAATTTACACTGTTATACAAGCTGTTCACTCACTACGTTACATTATAGCAAAGTTTCAATTATTCAATGTTGTCACATGAAAAGATAAAATAAAATATATATGAGGGGTGTACTCACTTTTGGGAGATACTGTATGTAGATACACACACACGTGTGTTTGAGCTTTAGGGTGCAAACCCTAATAAAATGCTGCGCACACTAGGATTCCAACTTTACAATTTGCACCACCCTCTGGTGCATCTTTTCAACTTTATCGGCCTGATACCAGTACCAATCCTCTATCTGAAATGTAATTCATTTCTTTATATGTCTTAAAGTTGTTGTTTTTTATTTACACCATCTTAGTCAAAATAATGCAAACATAGGACACAGGAAATATAACTAGACATATACTTAGGTCAGGGCCATCTTTAACACAGGGCAAATAGGGAAGCTGCCCTAGGCCCAATCATTGTTGTGGGGCCCAAAGCAGCTGCCCCTTGAGCCCACACTGTAATGCCGCGTACACACGATCGGTTCGTCTGATGAAAACGGTCTGATGGACCGTTTTCATCAGACGAACCGATCGTGTGTGGGCCCCATCGTTTTTTTTCCCCATCGGTGAAAAAACTTAGAACCTGTTTTAAAATGATCTGATGGTTAAAAAACCGATAGAAAAAATCCATCGGTTAAAAATCAACGCATGCTCAGAATCAAGTCGACGCATGCTTGGAAGAATTGAACTTAATTTTTTTCAGCACTTCGTTGTGTTTTACGTCACCGCGTTTTGACGTGATCGTTTTTTTAACTGATGGTGTGTAGGTTAAGGGTCCTTTCACACGAGCGGACCGTTAACGGACTTGTAATGAATCCCTATGGGATCGCGTCCGTTAGCGGATGGAGCATCCGCTAGCGTCCGCGTCCGTCGGGATCCGCTTTTGCGAACGGAAGAAACCCTATTTTTCTTCCGTTCAGCGGAATGGATCGGATGCAGACGGACAGACGGTCCGTCTGCATCCGATCCCCCATAGGGGAGAGCGGAGCAGAGACAGGGCGGTCTCTGCACTGTGTGCGGGGACCGCCCTATCCGCCGACAGCTCAGCGGGATGACGGAGAATCCCTGCGGACACACGGAGCGGACACAGAAACGGTCCACTCCGTGTGAAAGGACCCTAAGGCCCCGTACACACGAGTGGATCGATCCGCTGAAATTGATCCGCGGATCGGTTTCAGCGGATAGATCCGCTGGTGTGTACGATCCAGCGGATATTTATCCGCGGATATATTTCGGGCTGACCGATTTCCAGCGGATAAAAATTTCCTAACATGCTAAGAAATCTATCCGCTGGAATCGGCTCTAGCGGATCGATCCGGTGGTCTGTACAGACTCACCGGATCGATCCGTCCGAACCCATCCCTCGCATGCGTCGTAATGATTCGACGCATGCGTGGAATTGCTTATATGACAGCGTCGCGCACGTCGCTGCGTCATCATCGCGGCGACGGCGCGACACGTCACCGCAGTGTGAATTCGGCGCGGATTTCGATCCGATGGTGAGTACAATCCATCGGATCAAAATCCTCAGAGGATTTATCTGCGGAAACGGTCCGGAGGACCGTATCCGCGGATCAATCCTCTCGTGTGTACCCGGCATAAGACTGATGAAAGTCATCGGATATCTAATGAAAAAAATCCATCCGACCATTTTCATCGGATGAACTGGTCGTGTGTACAGGGCATAATAGTTGACAATGAATTTGGGGGGGCCCAAGAAAATGTTTCAATCAATAATAAAGATGGCCCTGACTTAGGTAAAACAATGAAAACATTTAAAAGCATACAAAATGCTTTTATATTGTGTTTCTGGGTCTGGTGGTAGCAGAATAAGGGCCGGTTTACACTAGATGCAAATCCGCACTGCATCAAAATTGCAACCTATGTGAACACCCATGAGATCCGATTCCAGTGCGGACAACAAAAGGGTCCTGCATGAGTTTGGTCCACATGCGATGCAAATTCAGCCATACAGTTTGTATGGCTGAATTTGCATCGCACAGACATCATATGTGATCTATTCGGTGCGAATCACATGCGATGTGTGCAATCGCACTAGTGTGAACTGGCCCTGAAGCTGCATCAGAAAGTACACACATCTACTTATCCAGGCAATCATGACCTTTGAAATGGGAGGAAGTTTCCTCCAAACAAGAATGCGTGTGAAGCACTGATATCTTTCTGCACATAGAATATTGTAACTGTTCATGTTTCCAGGAAAACGAACTTCAGCTTATTTTCACTTTCAGTTTCTAAGTGGGCAGAACACAATGTCTCTATAAATAGGAAGGACATTTGCCAGTATATTTTTATTACAGGAAGGGAGGCTGTGCAAGTTATCTAGAAGAGGTAAGTGCATGAGATAAATGGACACAAATGTTAGTTTGTATATATTTTAGATTTTACAGCTATGTTAGGATCACAGTTATTCTGCAAGTAATTCTTGGAGAAAATAATGAACAATCAAAAATGGATCTTTTCAGCAGTAAATATATACCAACATATCTCAATATTATATAAAAATATTGGAAACAGCGGTAAAAGGTTTACATAACTGGTGATAAGTATACAGCAGCACTGCCGTTATTTAAAAGGACTTTTTTTTTATGGATAAAAGTACAGGGAGATACAGAGAAAAAAGTACCAAGCAATCCCTCAGACAGCTGGAGTTCATCATGGACAGTGAAAGGATGAATACCACGATTTTACCGCGATTCGCGTTTTTGCATTTTAATGCTTTTATTTTTGGCCAATTTGTTGTTGAGCAGATTAAAAAATGCAAGATGCAAATCGCGTCTGAAAAAGGCATAGATGTGAACGTGTCTCATAGAAAACCATGTTAAATGAACTGTAGTGCGTTTCTGCAAAAAGCCCCAAAAAAACGCATAGGTGAGAACCGATCCTGATTGTATGAACTGCACAGGTTTAAGCTGGTCATAGAAGGGAGTTTCAAATGAAAATTTTTAGGAAAAATCTTCAGAGAATTTGTATGAAAGTTCCCAGACTACTGGTTTTGTTTGCTTTTAACTTTTGAAGGAATGAACTTTACGGAATGAAAACCACATACACTGTTAGAAATTCATTCATTCAATAAAACATTTCCAACCCGCACATTCAAAATTTCTTGCACTATGGTTGAAAATGAATGTCGATTTGTCTACTAATGATTGAAAAAACAAACTCTCTTTTCCCAAGAATTTTGTTTTGAAAATCTATGGCCAGCTTTAGTCTGATTTCTTGAAAGAGGTCTCTTGTATTCAGAAGGCAAATCTTTGACCTTTGAAGGGCTACAAGATCTTCTTATACTTTCTTATATATGATGGGGCAGATTCACGTACCTCGGCGCATATCTCCGCCGGGTGCAGCATATCTAAGATACACTACGCCGCCGTAACTTATTTTTTATTTTTCGAATCCTCAAAGAATTTGTGCCGTAAGTTACGGCGGCGTAGTGTATCTTTGGTGGCGTAAGGGCGCGGAATTCAAATGGATGTGATGAGGGCGTGTTTTATGTAAATACATTGTGACCCGACGTAAACGACATTTTTTTTAACGGCGCATGCTCGAAATTAAACCGGAACAAGCCAATACTTACAACGGTGACGTCATTCTACGCAAATCCCTATTCGTGAATGACTTACGCAAACAACGTAAAAAATTCGAAAGGCGACGCGGAAACGACGGCCATACTTAACATTGAATACGCCTCATAATAGCAGGGGTAACTATACGCCGGAAAAAAGTGGAACGCAAACAACGTAAAAAAATGCGCCGGCCGCACGTACATTCGTGAATCGCCGTAACAAGCTAATTTGCATACTCGACGCAGAATTTGACGGAAACGCCACCTAGCAGCCGGCGAAAAAATGCACCTAAGATCTGACGGCGTACTAAAACGTACGCCTGTCGGATCAATCCGGGATGCAGTCGTATCTTGTTTTGTAGATACAAAACAAAGATACGACGCGCAAAATTTGAAATTACGCGGCGTAATTCTTTTGTGGATCTGCCCCGATGTTTTTAACTGCCAATCACAATGAATATTGCTCACTGAGCTTTGCTACTCTCCGTCATGCAGTATTTTCTAGTACAAAAAGCCTTTCAGCTTTGGGCTATACAGGAGTAAAAATCTCTTTGCTAAATAATAAAAGAATAAAAAAACAATTTAACCACCTCAATACCAGGCACTTTCACCCCCTTCCTGCCCAAGCCATTTTTCAGCTTTCGGCGCTGTCACAATTTGAATGACAATTGCTCGGTCATGCTACACTTTACCCAAATTAAATTTTAATATTTTTTGTCCCACAAATAGAGCTTTCTATTGGTGGTATTTGATCACCTCTGCGGATTTTATTTTTTTCCCTAAAAGAAGAGTGACAATTTAAAAATTTAAAAAAAATATATATATTTTTTAGTTTTTGCTATAAAAAATATCCCCAAAAATATATAAAAAAAACTATTTGTTTCCTCAGTTTTAGCCGATTCGTATTCTTCTACATATTTTTGGTAAAAAAAAATCGCAATAAGCGTATATTGATTGGTTTGCATAGTAATGGCGTCAATCAGTGATATTTATCATGACTGTGATATTGCGGCGGACACACCAGACACTTTTGACACTATTTTGGAACCATTCACGTTTAGACAGCGAACAGTGCTATAAATATGCAGTGATTACTGTGTAAATGTGACTGGTAGGGAAGGGGTTAACACTAGGGGGCGATCAAGGGGTTAAATGTGTACCCTAGTGAGTGATTCTAACTGTAGGGGGAGGGGACTGACTGGGGGAGGTGACCAATCTGTGTCCCTATGTACAAGGGACACAGCATCGGTCTCCTCTCCCTGACAGGACGTGGATCTCTGTGTTTACACACAGAGATCCACGGTCCTGCTTAGTTACTGGGTAATCGCAGGTGCCCTGCAGTCATCACGGCCGCCGGACACGCGCATCGGGTTCCCAGTAACGCGGTGGGTGCGTGCGTGCCGCCTGGGGCGCGCGCGTACCTAATAGCTATGCAAGACGAGGACGTCATATGACGTCCTCTCAGAACAACAGATCCATCAATTGACGGCGGCCGCTAGTAAAGTGGTTAATCTTCTGTTTTTTTCTTTAGCTTTTTTTTGTAGCTAGGGAGGCATAAGAAGTAAAATACCTGACGGTTTGATTTGGTTTTAAAGGATAACTGTACTTCAAGGCTGGCCATACACTATACAATCTGATTGTACAATCTCCTTTAGGCATAGGTGTGCGCAGCCTATAGCATTAGGGTGTGCACCCCAAAGCTCAAACACAAAACAGATGCACTGGCTAGGGGTGTACACACAACACTATGATTCGCAGCCATGGCAGAAATTACAGAGTGCAAAGTACACGTAAACCAGTCCTTCATTTATTTTTTTAAATGTTATTTACATTTTATTTATATTTTTTTACATTTGTTTTTATTTTTTTACATTTTTCTAAATTGCCCTTTTGGGTTTTTTGGGTGAAATATCAAGGTTATAAAAAGACCCCTGATGTCTTACATTTAGGACAGAGAAAGGGACTGAGCACAGGATGGAGGAGCAGATGCTAGAACTGATCCCCCCGGAGGGAGGGAGGGAGAGGAGGAAAAGTAGCCAGCAGAGCTGCAGGGGGAAGGAACAAGAGGATCAGTATCAGCAATGAGGCAATACAGCCGGTCCTGCTGCTCGACAGGTGCCCAGGCCCCCATTTTGAACTAATAGAACACGTGCCCGGTACAGGAGGGCAGACTGTAATGCCTTATTAATAGAAATGTGCACTGACAAAATCTTTTTTTTTTTTTTCATTTCATTCAGGGTTTTTTCTTTTCGTTTTTCGCATCATTTATTATGATCGATATTCGTTATTTTGAGTAAATTCAGAAAAATTCTAATTTCTGTATGCTCCATTTGTATTGATGTGGTATTCGTTTTTTTTTTTTATCATTCGGAAATTTGGAAAAATTCTAATTCGTTACGTTCCATTTGTATAGATGCGGTATTCAATATTTTAATAATATGTCAATTTGGATCAATTCCTAATTGTTACGTTCACTAACTGCCAAATTGGAAAATTAATTCCAATACCTCTAATTCAATAGTTTATACCTATTATTATTATTATTATTATTATTATTATTATTTTTAATAATAATAAATAATAATAAATAAAAAAACTTGGCCTTCTCATCCAACATTAGTGCTTGACCTCACAAATGCGCTTCTGGAAGAATGGTCAAACGTTCCCATAGACACACTCCTAAACCTGGTGGACAGCCTTCCCAGAAGAGTTGAATCGGTTATAGCTGCAAAGGGTGGGCCAACTCAACATTGAACCCTACAGACTAAGACTGGGATGCCATTAAAGTTCATATGCATGTAAAGTCAGGCGTCCCAATACTTTTGACAATATATTGGAAGCGACAGGCACTCATCAAGAATGTGAATGATGTCAACCCATTCTGCCCCTTTCCTCCATTCATAGAAACTGTACTGAATGTACTTCTATGAATGGAAAATTATCTACGAGTGGAGGAGACGGACCTTTCATTCATCTTCCTGTCAGCCATTTATAGAACATGTTTCAATGTTCTATTTGTACATTGTACTCGTGTTCAGAATAGCATTCACATACACAAAAGTACAGCCATTAATTTCAACAATGTCATGTCAGTGCACATCCATTCGTGCCAATAGGCTGTACCTGGGCTGCCTGGGCGGAGTAAGTACGGCTGTAGTTACACTGATTGCTCATGTGCAAGCTCCCTATTACAAATGAGGACATATAGATAAAAGCCATATGACGGGCATAGTTATTTGTGTTAGCTTTAAAGTGGAGTTCCACCCAAAAATTGAACTTCTGCTTTTTGGAATCCCCCCCCTCTGGTTACACATTTGGCACCCCCCCCCCCCGCTGTCTTCTGGGAGACTCGCACATGCGCAGTAGGGAACCAGGAAATGATTTTGCAATGCTTCACTTCCTGATTCCCTTACCGAAGATGGAGGTGCCTCCACGTTGTGTCAAATTCAATCCCTTGGGAGTTAAAACTTGAGTTTTAAAAATCCATTTGGATTCCCTGATTTAAAAACCAAATACAATTTCCATACCTCCAGTGCTTTCTACATTTTTCTATATCCCATAAGTGAAGGTTAGCACACTAGGTGTATGTCTTTTCCCTGCATCCATTTTTTTTTTTTTTATAGAATACCTTTGTTTATGAATATTATGAGCTTTTAATAATGGACTATGCTTTTAGAGTTGGTGTCTTAAAATATTTCCCCCTTGTATAATAATCATTTGAGAGACATGGGAGGGGGTGATATTTGTCCATCAGTGTTTTTTTTTTCTTTTTAACATGCACTTAATATGTTTAAAAAACGATGGCTCGATCCATGGAGGTATATAGGACCTAAATGGTACCTAGGAGCAGTAAATGGTGAGCTGACGTTTGTTTACTGTTACTAGGGGTGATGGCTTATTTCAGAATATGGAGGTATACAGGACCTAGTGCCTGAGAGTAGAAGCAGCTGAATTCACACTGACTTGCGATAAAATGCATCGACCACATAAAATGGATTAGCCTGCATGTGCTAAAATGCAGATCAACGCCTGTTAAAACTCACATAAAATAAATGGAAATGTACATCCATTTACCCTGCATTTTATCACAAGTGCAGACATCCCAGGTCTCCCACGAGGGCTTCTAGCAACCAGTGACCTCACACTTGCAGAGACAGAGTGAGGCTGGGTCAGGAGCGAGGCCCGTGTCAGTGCTGCCCTGGCTCCACCTACCTTCTCTGGCTCCCGTGGTCCGCCACTCAGTGGCTTCATGCAGCAGAGGGACTAGTCTGGGTCTTGACCTGGGAGTGACAGCAGCAGCAGTGTCTGGAGTACCCTGTGCAGTGTGAGTGTTCAGGGGCAGACTGACCGTTTGGGCACTTGATACACTGCCCAAGGGCCTGGGGTCAGTAGGGGCCCCATAAGAGGTTCAGTCCGCCCCTCCTGCCCATATCTACAGGCTCTTGATGCAGCTATAGGAAAGGACTCAGGCGTTGGCCGGGATGAGAGAATGATCATGGAGCCATGGGGATGATGGCAGCGGCAGCCACACCAGCCATCTCTCTCCCTGGGGAAAACAGCAGGGGGGGGGTTACAGTCTCAGCCTCGTCCACAGTCCACATTTCCGCCATGGTGGACAGCCAGAGTCAGTGTTGAACTTGGAGAGCTAGAGATGGTGCTCTGCAGCATGGACTGGTCCCAGAGCCATCAGCCTGTGTGCAGCACAGCAGGTCAGTGTGTGATCGCTAGGCCAGCTGTTTAGTATTTCACACTTCTTTAAGTGCCCTTCCACAGGTGCTATTCCCTAACCTATATCTAGTAACCCTAAATTTCTATATACATTGAGTGCACACTGATATCTGTACACATGAGTGCCACTTGATGTACAGATATAGCGTGAGCTCATTTGTTTGCCTGTGTGGAGACATATGTGGTGCATCTAACAGAAGGAATGTTGTTGGGTGTCCCAGGGAATTTTATGTGTATTGGTGCAAGACCCTGTGACGATTCACTATTGCAGGACCTATTCACTGTTTATGGGCTTATTATGGCACACTTTAACTGTTTGCTGAAGTTTTTGCATGATTTATTCTTTGGGTAGTCTAATGCTAGCCATACACTAGCCAAAAAATCGTTTGAAAATCTGTCATTTGGACCATTCGTTTGTTTTTCGTCCTGTTAATGGGCACAAATAGAAAATCGGTTTTAACTTTTTAGAGCTGAAAAATCAAAGGAACAGGTTTGAAAATTCTGCCGAACGAAAGATAAATTGATAGGTTAATGTGTTTCCCACCCGAACTGTGGCATATGTAAAAATTGAAAAAAATGATTCATTTATGACCATTGAACGATTTATGGATTAAAAATTCAGTCATCACATTATGGCAAAATTGTTTGCTCTCACGGCCAAATGTTCATTATTCAAAAACTAGTTTGAATTTTTTTCCCCATAGTGTATGGCCAGCATTACTTATAGCGTTGCCATGAATAAAAGTTTTTTATTATCCTTCAAAACAGAGCAGGTGCTGCTTGCTTCAAGACTTTCCAAAAATGTGTGGTATGAAATATGGCAAAAAATATATATAAAATATTTTAATATGAATAGATTAAATAACATATTAATCAGCAGTGGTGAGCATACGGTTATAAACAAAAAAAAGTGTGTAGGTATTTTATTAGATTACATTCACTGTATAATTACAATTTTGTAAATTTCCTAAAATGCCAAAACTACAATTGATGTTAATGATAACATTTTGTTTTCTTTTACTAGGAAAATTTGAAAAGCCATCATGTGTGAGTATTTAATCATTACTATAAAAATGTTATCTTTGGTGGAGACTATAGAAATCTGGTGTTATACCAAAAGCAAGCAGTGGTGCCAAACTGGCAATGGACAACGCATAAAAATAAGAACATGCCTTAGGAAAAACTAGTTAGGCTGCCAGAATTTGAGATCCCTAACAATTATTATTGTGGCTAATTTAAACAAGTAAAATCTTACTGTTTGGTTTTATCAGAAAATTCATCCTGTTATATAGGTAGTTGAATAACGTGGTGTGTCCCAACTAGACATTTGTGGATGTGCTTCAATTGTATGGCAATTTGTAATGGACAACCATTGGAGTCAATTTATAATGACAGATTTATTCAATAAGTAGGAGTAAAAACTATCAGTGATATCAATCAGTTTAGGCCTCATTCACGTGTCTTAGTGGAAACGTGGGTTCCTGCTAGTGATTTGAAAAGCGAGATTCACGCGTTTTCAGCTCGTTAACTTGACTGGGCTCCCCTATGAGGCGTTTGTCGTGCCAACGAAGCTCAGGGACCAAATTTTAGCTTCGAACCAGGTGCGATTTTATACATATGTTTTTTGATTCAGGATGAATGGCACTCAAAACGTTTGTTGTCCATTTTTCTGCAATTTGGAATCTCAGGGAGAATTGTGTCTGCAACTCCTTATCGCTCAAGTTCCAGCAAGACAAATTCTGCATAATTCTGTTTGTTTTTAGAGGGGCAGGGAAGCTGTGTTTGCCATAATTAATTCTGTCTGTACTGTGCAGGGAAATATCATCTTATTAATTGTACTAGTTTTGAACACTGTCTGTTTTAACAAAGAGTGTAAAGCCCCGTACACACGGACAGAATATCGAGAGACATTTGCCGGTACAAAAAATACCAGCCAGTGTGTATGTCGTTCTGTCCAAAAGAAGCTTGCCACCGCACCGATCATCCCTGACTGTCCCCTGTATCCTCCTCTGGTCCCCCTCTGTGTCCTCTGTGTGGTCCTATGCCCCCCCCCACTAGTCCTTCCCCCTGTGCTCTTCCGGCCCCCCTGTCCCAGATCTTTCAGGATGGAGAGCAGAGGAAAGAGCCGGTAAATATGTAATTTACTGGCTCCTTCCTTTTCTGAATGGACAGTGTCACTGAAACTGTCCATTCATAACTGAGCATTGTAAACTGTGCATACGCTGCTTCAGTTTATGAATGGAGAGGAGCCGCTGTCTCCAGTCCTTTTATCTCCAGTGCAGCGGAGGCTGCAGAGAAAGGGACTGGGGAATCTGTGTTCTCAGTCCCTTTCCCTGTCTCAAAGAGGAGATGACAGGGGTCTGTTTAGGTTTAGACCCCCCCCCCCCCCCAAACAGGGTTGATTTAAAAAAAAAAAAACATTGAAATAAATATTTAAAAGTAAAAACATAAAAAAAACACTGACACCATCCACGCCTCATCAGTGCTGCATATTAGTGCCACTGACACATAAAAAAAGTATTGGTAATCGGTATCGGCGAGTACTTGGAAAAAAAGAATCAGTACTTGTACTCTGTCTTAAAAAAGTGGTATCGGTGCACCCCTGGACCGGAGCTTGACTTTTTTTCTTTGTGCAAAAAGAAAAAAAAGGGTGTACCCGGCTTTAGGTTTAGGAGCTTGGCTTCACTATTGTATGTTGTTAAGAACTTGACTCCTATAATGCAGCTATTGGGACAGACCGTGCTGCACTAGTTGAAAAATTCTTGCAGTCAACCATGACACCTTTTCCTTAGAAACCTCTAAAAAGTAAGGAATACAACAAAAATATACATATTAAGTATGCTGTGTGAATAGTAACACACAAACATAGTGGGGTTATCTCAACTTTAACTGCAAAAAATGAAATACACAGTGCTTGTTTACATCAGATGCAGTCAGCTGCATTTTTAAACACAGCATAGATGCAGTACAAACACATATGCAAGAAAAATGTATTCCAACAAGTCTAGTTTACACCACTGCAGCGCTTTTATGTGTGTGTAAAAAAAGTACAGCATGCTGCATTTCTTTACGCCGCAGACTGCACCAAAAATTGCATGCAAACACACAACAAATGCGTATACGAATATGTGAATGCAACTTGGCTAAGAAAATACATTTAAATAAATGAAAACATTATTTAAAAAACACAGCAAATGCGTGTATGCATTAAAAATGTGCATACAGAAATGCACAGTGATCGCAGAGATTGTGGTGTAAATGAATCCTAAAGCAGTTGAAACAACGAACATGAGATTGTTTGCTTTAGGTTACTACTCTTTACCTTATTAAATTGGTACTAGTCTTTTTACCTTAACGTTAACGCATTCCCTACATTAAGGTAAAAATGTTGCACTAACTCTTCCTCTCACAACCCAGAGCTTTCCTGGTAGCACTTCTGTCTTCACTTCCTGGTATCACAGGAGACACGGGCAGCAGGGGGAGCCATTGGCTCCTACTGCTGTCAGTCAAATACTGTGAAGAGGGATCTGGGGACGTGGATGGACACACACAGCCTGGCTCAGGAGTGTGCCCGCCCAGGTGCCCCCTCAGCGCACGACTTGCTGAGTGGGCACCCACAGAAAGCAGGAGCAGATGGCATCTGTGGGGGGACACAGATATCCTTGCACAAAGCAGGTAAGTAGAACATCTTTTTTATTTTAATTATAAAAAGAAATTATTACTTTAAAATCTCCTTACCAATCAACCCCCAGCACAATGTCACATATCAGGGATACATTTATAAATGTCCCCTCATTAAAGCCACTTTGTGAAGCACTCAATCCCCTCACTCAGACAGCACGTGCCACCACTGATGATTGGGAGCCAATCAAAGTCGTTCCCAAACTTTGATTACTCTCAGGCTCAGCTATGACAGTGATCACATGCAGGCTGGGGCACTCAGCATGCAGATGAATACTGCCACCCTCAGGCCACAGTGTCATATGTCTAGGAGAGAGCATGGGGGAGAGAAATAGGCATTTGTCCACCTTTGTCCACCTTTCTGAATTTGCCTAGTTAGCTGCCTGGATCAAAATACTTTTTTCAACTGTAACTTTGTCTTTCACAGCCAATTATGGTAATCTCAACGATATTCCTTGTACTGGTGCCTCATATGAAACCGGAAGTCAAGATGGGGGAAATATTTCTGGTGAGTATGCATATGGTTAAATAAATTCAACTTGATTCAACTCCTGCAATGTATTTTCTGTGCACATGAACATACTTGCACAGAACTAACAATGTATATCCAAAACATTTTGGCCCCTTTTGAATGGACAGACCAATCGGGATCGGACCACCTATTGCCCTCTATGGAGCGATGTCTGTTGACACCTGCTGACATCTGATCCTATCCGCTAGAATCAGACTGTTGGGGATCAGTTCCCCCACCGTCTATTGGATCGGATGACAGTCAGAGGGAAACGGACAGGCGGTCCATTTCCATCTGATCGCCCATAGAGAAAAGCGTCCGTGTCTGCTCTGCATCAGCGGATATGGACCTGTAATCTGCCTGCTCAGCGGACAAATCCCCCGCTGAGCAGGTGGATCCGCTGGCAGACTCTGCCAGTGTGAAAGGGACCTTATAGTTTCAGATAGATGTTTGTCCTGGTGAGCATTGTCAATTGGATAGAAACTGATGTGAAATGTTACAGTAGTCTCCAGGAGTTAAGGGAAATCTTTTTTCTCAATAAAGGGGAAATGTTGTAGTGGGGGAAAAGATATATATATATAAATAAAAGTGGGATTAATTTCTTTCCTTTCTTGCTAAAATGAGTTCAGATTTATAAAAGTAAATTATTTGGTCATTGGTCATTAGACTGTGTTACCTTGCCTGTTCTAGTGACAACGTCTCCACAAAGAGGCCTTCCCGAGTCCCCAGCCCACTCACACTCACCTTGCCCAGTGCTACTCTTATGCTTCTTCCACATCTTTTGGGTATGGGGGAACATGTGGCCACATTCCCTGTAACAGTGCTAAAGTCTAGTAGCCAATCAGTAGGACTGAGCAGTGTTGCATAGCATTATTGCTTTGCATAGGTAATAATAGGGGATTTTAGTGCCAGCTGTGATGGCGGAAGGAGCAATGAAGTAGTGATGACAAGGTTTGAATAGGGCAGCCTTTTTCAACTGGGGTGCCTTGAGGTTTCTTCAGGGGTGCCTTGGCAAAATGTCTAAAAATGTCTAAAAATGGCCCCAAAAATTGCCCCAAAAAGCCAGCAGATGGATGAATGAAGCCTGCCTTTTAGTTACACAAAGCCACGGGTTTTCACTGTAAACAGTTACGGCCTTCTAGCCGCCAGCGTCCTAACAACCAATGCCCCTCTCTGTCAGTACTGGGGTGGGGGATCACATTAGCTGATTGATGACGAAAAATTGAGGCAGAAAAGAAACATTGGATTACTAGTCAGTACAAGTGTGCAAAATTAGTGTATTGGATTTGGAAGAATAAATCACCTCTAATATTGGGTGTCATATGTGTTGGCCAGGAATGTGTGGAAATCTGACAAGCCTGATTCCTTCCATGTACCCCTGTGCATTTTTTTGACCCAGCGCATGTTCCCACCATTTATACCAGCCTCCATTTATACCAGCCTCCATGCTCCCAACTGTGGAGCCATGACTGTCATGGCAGGTGCTACCAGGTAGAGGAAAGGGACCAGCAAACCTCTGTTCACTGATCTCCTTTACCTAGTAAGGACTCATAAGCAATGTGTATTACATCACTTCTGGGTTCGGTTGTCACTTTTCCCCGCTGCGACAGCCAAGGAAGACGTTAATGGAGCGCAATCTGTGCTCCATTAGCTTCAATGTGGGCAGGTCAGACATCAGGGATTAAAGGACCACTGATGTCTCATTAACCACTTAAGGACCGCCTCCTGCACATTTACGTAGGCAGAATGGCACCGCTGGGCACAATCACGTACTTGTACGTGATTGTATAAAGCCCAGCGGTGGGTCGCGGGTGTGCGCCCGCGGCACGCTCCCGCGACCCCATCCGAAGCTCCGGGACCGCAGGACTCGATCGCCGCTGGAGTCCCGCGATCGGTCCCCGAAGCTGAAGGACGAGAATAGCCGTGTGTAAACACGGCTTCCCCGTTCTTCACTGTGGCGCCGTCATTAATTGTGTGTTCCCTAATATAGGGACGCACAATCAATGACATCAGACCTACAGCCACACCCCCCTACGGTTGTAAACACACAGTAGGTGAAACATAACCCCTTCAGCGCCCCCTGTGGTTAACTCCCAAACCGCAATTGTCATTTTCACAGTAAAACAATGCATTTTAAATGCATTTTTTGCTGTGAAAATGACAATGGTCCCAAAAATGTGTCATAAAGTCGCAGTCACGAAAAAAATCGCTGATCGCCGCCATTAGTAGTAAAAAAATAAAATTAGTAAAAATGCAATAAACTATCCCCTATTTTGTAAACACTATACATTTTGCGCAAACCAATCGATAAACGCTTATTGCGTTTTTTTTTTCCAAAAATAGGTAGAAGAATACGTATCGGCCTACACTGAGGGAAAAAAATGTTTTATATGTTTTTGGGTGATATTTATTATAGCAAAAAGTAAAAAATATTGAATTTTTTTTAAATTGGCGCTCTATTTTTGTTTATAGCGCAAAAAATAAAAACCGCAGAGGCGATCAAATACCACCAAAAGAAAGCTCTATTTGTGGGAAAAAAAGGACGCCAATTTTGTTTGGGAGCCACGTCGCACTACCGCGCAATTGTCAGTTAAAGCGACGCAGTGCCGAATCGCAAAAAGGGGCCTGGTCTTTTACCTGCATTTTGGTCCAGGTCTTAAGTGGTTAAGGAGAACCAGTCACAAGCATACTGCATCACATAGGGGACTTTTGGTCCCCCCCCCCTCAAAAAAAAGTGTTAAGCCTCACCCCCACCTACATGCACATTTGAATGTAAACACATGTGCACCTATCTAGGAAAACATCAATTGCAATACACATGTTGCATATTGTCGTACACGCCAGAGTGAGAACAATAATTCTAAGCCCATTATTTAGGGTTAACTCTAAACTTATAACCTGTAGGGGTTTTGGAAATGTTGTCTATGGAAAGCTTAGAACAGCAAAGTTCGTCCCTGTTTCAGGGGCACAATTGATTGACATTTTGACATATGTTTGGGCTCATTGTCCTGCTGGAAGATCCAAGATCTCTGACGCAAACCCAGCTTTCTGACACTGGGCTCTACAGTGCGACCCAAAATCCTTTGGTAATCCCCAGATTTCATGATGCCTTGCACACATTCAAGGCACCCAGTGCCAGAGGCAGCAAAACAACCCCAAAACATCATTGAACCTCCACCATATTTCACTGTAGGTACTGTGTTTTTTTCTTTGTAGGCCTCATTCCATTTTTGGTAAACAGTAGGATGATGTGCTTTACCAAAAAGCTCTATCTTGGTCTCATCTGTCCACAAGATGTTTTCCCAGAAGGATTTTGGCTTACTCAAGTACAATTTGGCAAACTGTAGTTTTGCATTTTTATGTCTCTGTGTCAACAGTGGGGTCCTCCTGGGTCTCCTGCCATAGCGTTTCATTTCATTTAAATGTCGACGGATAGTTCGCGCCGACACTGATGCTTCCTGGACAGCTTGAATTTCTTTGGAACTTGTTTGGGGCTGCTGAACCACCATCCGGACTACACTGCTTTGCAACCTTTCATCAATTTTTCTCTTCCGTCCACGCCCGAGAGATTAGCTACAGTGCCATGGGTTGCAAACTTCTTGATAATGTTGCGCACTGTGGACAAAGGAAAATCTAGATCTCTGGAGATGGACTTGCAGCCTTGAGATTGTTGATATGTTTCCACAATTTTGGTTCTCAAGTCCTCAGACAGTTCTCTTCTCCTCTTTCTGTTGTCCATTCTTAGTGTGGCACACACAGACACACAATGCAAAGACTAATGCCGCATACACACGATAATTTTTCGGCATGAAAAAAACAAATTTTTTCGGCATTTAGAAAAAACTGTCTGTCAGTACTGGGTCACATTAGCTGAGTGATGACGAAAAATTGAGGCAGAAAAGAAACATTGGATTACTAGTCAGTACAAGTGTGCAAAATTAGTGTATTGGATTTGGAAGAATAAATCACCTCTAACATTGGGTGTCATATGTGTTGGCCAGGAATGTGTGGAAATCTGACAAGCCTGATTCCTTCCATGTACCCCTGTGCATTTTTCGACCCAGCGCATGTTCCCACCATTTATACCAGCCTCCATTTATACCAGCCTCCACGCTCCCAACTGTGGAGCCATGACTGTCATGGCAGGTGCTACCTGCTTTAGCTGATTTCCTGTTAGTAAAAGACGATTTGCACTTTTCTGTCTGTTACAGCGTGATGAACGTGCTTATTCCATTACGAATGGTAGTTTTACCAGAACAAGCACTCCCATGTCATAACTTGCTTCTGAGCATGCGTGGGTTTTTAACATCGTTTTAGTCCACACACGACCATTTTTTACAACCCGAAAAACAACATTGATTAAAACATCGTTAAAAAATGCAGCATGTTCGAAAAAATTTTTTGTCGTTTTTCAGAACCCGAAAAATGATGTGAAGCCCACACATGATCATTTTAAATTACATTTTTTTAAAACTTATTGTGAGCACGCGGCATTAGTGAACTTCTCTCCTTTTTTATCTGCTTTCAGGTGTGATTTTTATATTGCCCACACCTGTTACTTTCCCCAGTTAATGATATTCAATGGGTTGAAGTAGGATCAATGTAGGACCAAAAGTAGTACAGGGAGCATTTTCAAAGTCGAACCGACTTGTGTAGGACCAGTTGAGGCTGGGTTCACACTTGTCCTACAAACGGTCCTACATTGGGAGCCTCATGTAGCATGACGTGTGAAAATCAATGTTTCCCTATGAGAGCCGTCTTAACTGGTCCTACACAAGTCGGTCCGACTTTGAAAATGCTCCCTGTACTACTTTTGGTCCTACATTGATCCTACTTCAACCCATTGAATATCATTGAAGTCGGACCAAAGTAGTATCCTGTTCATGAAAGTAGGATGGATGTAGGATGGATGTAGGACCAATGTAGGATAAATGTAGGACCAATGTAGCAGAGCAAAGTAGGATCAAAGTAGTGTACCCTGTTTCCCCAAAAATAAGACCTACCCTGAAAATAAGACCTAGTGTTATTTTCCAGGAGGGTTGCAATATAAGCCCTACCCCGAAAATAAGCCCTAGTTAAAATGCTTGTAAAATCCTCTAATCCACTATATTACAGTAGTATATAATGTACAATGTGTATGTTTCTGTAATATAATTGCAGAGCGGCGCTATAACAAAATGTATTTGGCACAATTATGTTACAGAAACGCACACATTGTACATTATATACTACTGTAATAGAGTGAATTATAGGATTGTACAAGCATTTTAACTCAGTTCACACTGGGGATTCCTGACAGGCAGGGAGGGAGAGAAGACAGCACATTACATGGTAAGACCTACCCCTAAAATAAGCCCTACTGTGTCTTTTGTTGGCATAATTAATATAAGACCCGGGCTTATTTTCGGGGAAACACGGTAGTAGTGTGAACCCAGCCTAAGACAGCTCTCATAGGGAAACATTGATTTTCACACGTCATGCTACATGAGGCTCCCAATGTAGGACCGTTTGTCGGACAAGTGTGAACCCAGCCAAAAGGAGCATCACATGCTTTAAACAATCTTATTTATCTACAATTTTGAAAAGGTGCCAAGAATTTTGACCAGCCCATTTTTGGAGTTTTGTGTGACATTATGTCCAATTTTCTTTTTTTCCTCCTATTTTTGTTTTGTTCCAATACACACAAAGGGAATACACATGTGTATAGCAAAACATGTGTTACTGCAATGCTTTTCTGTGAGAAATAGGGGATTTTCTGTAAACATTTCTTGGGTGGGTGCCAACAATTTCGGCCATGATTGTATATATAATATATAGCAACATGCAGATTAGTTGCTAGAGGGTACTGTCATTGCAATTCGTCTGGCTCTGTATGTGAAACTGTTGAGATAATGTATAAGCCACATTTGAAGTGCATTTTTCTCAGTATGACACCACATAGGCTTGCATGGAGAACACCGCATGAATATGTAATCCATGTAAGGACAGTTTTTTAAAACATTAACACATATTGATCAAATTGATAAGTTCAAAGAAATCTTACTTATTTTACATCTTTATCTAAAAAACACATTCCCTGTAACAAATATTTTGTTCATTTTCTTATTGGTTATCTGTATACATTTTCAAAGCAGAACCTTGAGTTTTTTGGTCAAATTTGTAACTTTTCTTGCTGTAAAAAAAGATTCCGCTAATATCTTCTAAGACAATATTCTTTTTACTTTCTTAAAGGAATACCAGCATCTGAAAAACTGGCAAGAACAGATCTGCAAAGGGTAAACTGTTACAGGGAGAGGATTAAGTCTGTGTCCTGGCAAACTGGTGTGGACGCAGCTATAATTGCAGCAATCGTGTCTCGTGAATCACGTGGTGGAGCTGCTTTGGACGCTAATAAATGGGGTGATCATGCCAATGCTTTTGGCCTGATGCAGGTAATGAAAGGTTTACATTAATAGTAAAATGAATAAGCAGCACACTGGAAATGTTGATGACATATAATTTATCCTAATAGAAATACAGACAAGTATGCACAATATATAAACTGTACTGCATTTTTACAAATTACACTTGAATATAACAGTAATACACACACCAGTTAAAGCGGCATGAACTGAATATAGAAAAGTGAAGACATTAAAGGAGTTGTAAAGTCTCAAGGTTTTTCTGACAGGGAGGCCACTCTGTGCAAAACCCTTGCACAGAGCTGGTAAGTATAACATATTTTTTATATTAACCACCTAAGGACCGCCGCACGACGATATACGTCGACAGAATGGTACGGCTGGGCACAAAGACGTACAGGTACGTGCACTTTAAGATCCCAGCCGTGGGTCGCGACATGTTCCGGAGCTCCATGACCGCACCCACGGGACCCGCGATCGGGATCGGCCACGCCCCTTAACAGTTATAAACACTCCCTAGTACACACTTAACCCCTTCACTGCCAGTGTCATTTTTACAGTAATCAGTGAATTTTTATAGCACTGATCGCTGTAAAAATGACAATGGCCCCAAAATGGTGTCAAAAGTATCCGATGTGTCTTCCATAATGTCGCAGTCACGATAAAAATCGATGATCGCCACCATTACTAGTAAAAAAAAAATATTATTACAAATGCCATAAAACTATTTTGTAGAAGCTATAACTTCTGTGCAAACCAATCAATAAATGCCTATTGCGATTTTTTTTTACAAAAAATATGTAGAAGAATACGTATCGGCCTAAACTGTGGATTTTTTTTTTATATATATATATATTTTTGGTGATATTTATTACAGCAAAAAATAAAAAATACAGCATTTTTTTCAAAATTTACGCTCTATTTTTGTTTATAGCGCAAAAAATAAAAACCGCAGAGGTGATCAAATACCACCAAAAGAAAGCTCCATTTGTGGGAAAAAAAGGGACGTCAATTTTGTTTGGGAGCTACGTCGTACAACCGCGCAATTGTCAGTTAAAGCGACACAGTGCCGAATCGCAAAAAGTGGCCTGGTCTTTGACCAGCGAAATGTATAGGGGCTAAAGTGGTTAAAAAATGAACCTTTACAATCACCTTAAGGTGCTATTAATGTTTTGGCTATAATATTTTCTGGATTTCTACCTTAGCCTAACATAGGACCTAAATGGTTATTTAAGTGCCAAAAATTGTCAGCACATGTTTGAGATGCTTGATACAAAAACTGACTTGGCAAAAGAACATGCGTGTTCATCTTGCCATTAAATGCTCACATATGTGTATAATGCCCATTGCACACGTTCCTGGAAATGGCAAATGGAAATGTAAGCGAGTGCTGTTGCAATCGCCAGTTGGAAACCGGTACCATAGGCCAAAGTATATATTGCCAGCACACTACGGATCTTAAAAACTGTCAAAACATTTACTCAGGTGATCGCATCACAATGGTAAAGTGCAATGGTTTGGGGGCTATGGAGGACCCCTTCGTCGGGCATTTCCCATCGCACACATTCCTAGATGAGCTCTCAAATTTGGGCGCTGCAGCAACAACCAGCTGGATACTGGTTGACACAACAAAGATATTTGCCAGCACACCATGGATAGACATAAAATAGCATCCAAACGGATAGTTTATTGCATGATCACAACCGGGGCCGCCATCAGGAATTATGGGGCCCCTTACACAGCTTCAGGCATGGCCCCCTGGAGCAGAGAACCGGGGGGGGGGGTAGCCATCTGGGGCCCTGGGGACCTCTGGGCCCTTTAATTAAAAAAAAAAGTGTATATATATATATATATATATATATATATATATATATATATAAAATTTATAAAAATAAATTGCAAAAAAAGGGGGGTTGCCATCTGGGACCTTTAATAAAAAATTTAAAAAAGAAACCTCTGGGCCCCTTAAAAAAAATATATAAAAAATAAAAATAAAATAAACATTTATAAAAAATAAAATAAAAGGGGGGGGGTTGTCATCCAGGGCCCTGAGGACGTCTGGGCTCTTTAATAAAAAATATATATATATTTATAAAACAAAATAAAAAAATAAACATTTATAAAAAAAAGGGGGTTTGCCACATGGGGCCCTGGGGACATCTGAGCCATTTAATTTATATATATATATATATATATATATATATATATATATATATATATATATATATATATATATAAGAAAAAAAAAAGAAATAAAATATAAAAAATAAACATTTTTAAAAAAAGGGGGGTTGTCAACCGAGGCCCTGGGGACCTCTGGGCCCTTTAATAATAATAATAATAATAATAATAATAATAATAATATATATATATATATATATATATATATATATATATATATATATATATATATATATATATATATATATATATAAAAACACATATATATATATATATATATAAAATATTTTTTTTCACAAAAAGTCTTTATTGGGTGAACAATAGGGCATAATACATTGTAAACAATACATGTATGTAATGAAAAAAAATAATTTTAGCAAAGATGTTATACATTAATACATGTCTGCGTGTTAGGATGCGCGGAACCCCACTTTATCTCATTTATACATTAATACAGTTGTTACATACAATATCTTTGGCAATTGAGTATGGATAGCAAAACTGTCACCGTTTTTAAATTAGATCAATGAACAGATATATGTTTGATCGAGTAATCTTATAGATAGAGGGGGGAAAAGGGGAGGGAAGGGTAAACAAAAAAAGGGGGGGGGAGTGGCGGAGGAAGAAAGATTACAGACATTTAAAGCTTAATTTCATACATACAAGTAAGAAATAGTATACAGAAGTCTGGAGATAACGTATTTTCCTGTATTAATTTCAATATTATGTAATAACCGACTTATAGTTTTGAGATACCTTAAATGATGTCCAGTTGGACCAAATCACTGAAAATTTTGTAATTCTCTCTTGGGAGATGCTGATGAGTTCCTCAACTCTTTCTATGTTGTTGATTCTCCTAAACCATTCAGCTTTAGTTGGGACATGAGTAGTTTGCCAATGACAGGGGATGCATTGACGTGCCGCATTGATCATGAACATGGGAAGAGATTTCAAGTACTGTTTCTTAGGGATAGAGTTGAAGTGTAAGAGATACTGAATCGGTGTGAAACTCAAGTTCTCAGAGGTGACTAGTTTAATAGTTTTGTGTACTGATATCCAGAAAGATTGAATTAGAGGGCATGACCACCAAACATGTAGTATCGAACCCTCCTCGCGTTTACATCTCCAGCATCTATCAGACACCAGAGGTGAAATTTTGTGAAGGGTAGTAGTGGTTCTGTACCATCTAATGATGATCTTAAAACCACTTTCTTGTGTGGCGACATTAAGTGATCCTTTATGTGCATATAGATACATTTTTTCCCAGTCTTCTGCGGACAGGTTAATATCTAAATCTCTTTCCCATGTTTTACAGGATGAGCTGGAGAAATCATTGATGTCTTCAAATAGTGAATTGTAAAGGGACGAGATAATATGTCCGTGTGGAGTTGTTTTGGTGCAAAGTTTTTCTAACAGTGTCAAGGGTCTTATCCAGTGATGGATGATGTCTTTTTTGGTTAAAAAATGTCTGATTTGGATGTAGTTCCAGTGCAATAAGAGACCCCGGGAAAGTCTGGATTGTTCAGAAGTGGTGTAAGAGGGCCCAACCAGGGGGAGGGATTAGTGATTTTGAAGGTACTGTGGAAGATTTCTAATGCGGGTCCGATAAGAGGGTGCGTTTTGATAAAGTTTGAATGATACTTAGGATTAATCCAAGGTAGATATTTTAGATCGTGAGGGGACTGTGTTTGTTCTAGGTTCACCCAGTCTTTCACCGTATGATGTATGTTCCAGTCTACAATCCTTGTTAAGCGGGCAGCCTGATGATATTTTCTGAGGTCGGGTAGAGCTATGTCTCCCCTACTCTTGGGTAGATTTAATCTAGAACATTTAATTCTAGGAGATTTACCTCTCCAAATAAAGGAGGAACATGCTTTGCGAAAGGTAGTAAAAAATGACAAGGGAATTTTGATAGGAATTGTTTGTAGAGGAACCGCGGTAAAATAGTCATCTTGATTAGGGAAGCTCGTCCGAACCAAGATATATTTAGTGCATTCCATCTCTTCAGATCTTCCTGTGTTTCTTTTAATACTGGAGTGAAATTAAGGTGAAAGAGGTCTTTCAGGTCTGAAGAGATTTCAATTCCCATGCTGCGATTTGCCCAATTAAATAGAAAGTTTTTTTTACATAATTCTACTACGCTGGAAGGCATCGATATGTTGAGGGCATTGGATTTGGAGTGATTTATTTTTAAATTAGATAGTAATTGAAAATATTCAAGGTCATCTGCAAAAGCTTCTAATTTGTAGGTATTGTTCTGAATCTTAATTCTTTTAATATCGTCATTTGATCTGATTTTATTTAACAGGGGTTCAAGTGTTAAAACAAATAAAAGGGGGGATAGAGGGCATCCCTGTCTGGTTCCGTTGCGTAGATTGAAGGTGCCCGACAGGTGGCCATTGACCCGGACCCTAGCAGTAGGATTAGAATACAAGACTTTAATGTATGATCTCATTTGAGGTAGAAAACCTATGTGTTTTAGCCCTGCATCAATGAAGTCCCAGGCCACTCTGTCGAGCGCCTTCTCGGCGTCAAGGGATAAGAAGAAACCTTGTTTCTGTTTAGACGTTAGCCAATGAGTTATGTTAAGGACTTTTATTGTGTTGTCCCGCCCCTCCCTACCCGGGATAAATCCCACTTGGTCTAAGGCTATTAGGGAAGTTAACAAGGGAAGGATCCTATTGGCTAATATTTTAGCATAAACCTTTACATCAACATTTATTAAGGATATTGGTCTGTAATTACTGACCTGTGTCATGTCTTTGCCTTCTTTGGGTATTACCGTGATGTGGGCTTCTAAAAATTGTTTTGGGGGGTTTTGTTCCGAATGAAGGGACCGGAATGTTTTCAAAAACCTTGGTTTCAGTATGTCAGAGAAAGTCTTATAATATTGTAGGGGTAGGCCCATCCGGGCCTGGGGCTTTGCCTATTTTCATTTATTTTATGGCTCTGTCAAATTCTTGCAGGGTGTCAGTCTTTACCACGTGATCAGCCGTGTCCAATCACGGCTGATCACGATGTAAACAGGAAAAGCCGGTAATCAGCTTTTCCTCACTCATGTCTGTCAGACGCGAGTAGTGGAGAGCAAAAGACGGTCTACAGCGCGTTCGAGTTGTCCTCCCAGAATCCGGAATCATCCGTGAGCGCTGGGTCTAGAAGACATGATCGCTCCCTCAAATGACGGAGCGATCACTTGTAAACAAACCAGCGTCATGTGAGGACGCCGGTTCCTCCCTCTCCTCTCTGTACCGATCGGTACAGTGTGAGAGGAGAGGGGAGAGAGCGGGTGGCAGCAGCAGCACTGTGGGCTGGATCTGTGACAAATGTAGTCACATATCCAGCCATCCATCCCTGCGCAATACTCTGCAGTACCCTGCAAATCCCTGGGCAATACTCTGCAATACCCTGCACAATACCCCGCACAATACTCTGCAATACCCCGCACAATACTCTGCAATACCTTGCCAATACTCCGCAATACTCACCACCGCTACGATCAAACCAGCCTAGAGGTGAGATGTGGGGTCTTATTGACCCTATATCTCACTGTAAAGAGGACCTGTCATGCTATATTTCTAATACAAGGTGTCATGGACCTTGAGATATTAAAATGTTTCTACTTGACATCTGTTACACAGGAGAGGGACATTCAATGCAAGGACATCGGTTATTGAAATGCTAAGTGGAACCAGCTAGAGAAATACCTTTTATTGTGTTCTGCAGGTTAAGAGCGGGTGTCGGAGACGCTCCGTCTGGCTAAAAACTATGGATTGAAGGTTAATTGAATCTAGATGTATGTGTTTATTGTTCTAAAGGTCAGAAGCCTCCTGTCAGCTGTATTGAATTAGCATTCTATTGTCTAAAGCAATGTAACCTCTCAGAGGTAGTAATTAAGTAGACCGGGTTATTGTGTATATTGATTACCCCCTGGGGCTTCTGTCTCAATACACAAGTCTTTCTATCCAAGCTATTGGACCAATCCCTGTTGACAATTTCAAGTCCTCATTTGCATGGTCAAGGGGGACCTGAGTGAAGACTGCATATACTTTACAATTGACCAATAGGAAAGCGGTTGTTGGGAGTGGGATGTTCCAAATTCTGTATAAAAGTGTGCTGTGTAATTGAAAATAAAGAGTCCTGTTGGAACTTACATACAGCCTGCCTGGTGTTTGTTCTTAATGGGTCCGAATGGCACATAGCTGTAATTCGGATCCCGGAACCTTGGATGACTGGACCATCAGACTTTTGCAATCTGCAAGCTGACTCACTGGTAGCAGAGGAGTGTCGGGAGAGCAGGACCTGGGCGAGCAAGGGTCTCGTCACATTGGTTGGCAGCGGTGGGATTTGCTCTCCAGTTACTGGGACAACTCCAAACCACCACCATGAATGACCAGCTATGCAGCCTGGAGGAGAACCATGCTAAAAGACTTGCTTGAGAGCCGTGGAGGGACCGGTGGGAAGAACAAGGCCACCCTGATCATTGCGCTAGCCGAGATGGATCAGAGGGATGGTGATGCAGGACCCCGGTCAGTTGAAGACTTGTTCCAGCAGCGAGTTCAACAGTGGTTGGCATTATATGGTGCGAACCCATCAGAGACCGCCATACAGAATACCATTAGAGACCTCCAGCGGCAGGATGAGAGAGAACGAGAGCGACAACAGAGAGAACGAGAGCGGCAACAGGAGCTGAGAATTGCAGAAATACGGCGATCGGTGACAACACCTAAAGAAGCAGCACCAAATGAAAGAAGAGGAGAGGTACAGATATCAGTAACCATTGAAGAGGAATTCAGAAGGAGGTTGCGAGAGAAGCAGATACAGCGCAGAGGACCAGTATCAGAGGAGGTCCTGCTTGGATGGTCTGATTCGATCCGCTGCGAACTCTGGAAAGAAGCGCTAGCCCGCGAGCAGCGACACCAGGGAAAAGCTCTCCCCTCCATCCATGTAAGGTACTGGTCACAGTATGAAGTACGGATGCTGTTATTGGGGGAACAACCAAAGCAGGAGTGGACAGCAGAGTTAAGCAGGCTGATCCGGGAAGAGATGCGGTTGGACGAGAGCTACAGAGCCCTCCGGTGGTATGTAGTCCAAGAGTGCCCGTGGTCAGCGGATGACAGCCCCACGGAAGGCTTTGACTATGATGGCCTGGGATTGTTGTATTGGAGGATGTCCAGGGATCCCAACTTTGGGAGCGATCGGGAGTGGCGTTGGGAGGAAATAATGGAGCACAGAGAGCGAAGACTGAATGTCCCGGAAGTGCACTGGTTACAGGAAGATTTGGAATTCCTGGCCGCTCAGGAATGGGAACTGGAAATCGCCTACAAACAGCTGCTAGACTCCGCTCAGCAGCAGGGTGAGGTTCCCTTTACCTGGGACTATGAGGAAATATCAGCTGACAGTGATGAAATCCTGGCTGATGAATCAGCAGTGGAAAATCGGGAGCTTGCCATTCCCAAAGCTGAAGTGCTGACCGCAGGGCCGAGCTCCGCTAACCTCTGCTCAGTACCCATAGCATCTTCTGGGTTCCATGGACAGGAGATGGTGAACCTCTATCCCCAGACACCAGTTGTAGAGACAGGGGATTTGATAGACTTTTCTGCTGAGGAAGAACAACCTGGGGAGCCTCCAACAGAAGAGCTGGTATCAGGGCCAAACTTCACTGTGCTCTGCCCAGCACCAAGGACAGTATTTGTGGAGTTACAAGGAACTTCCCCAGCTGAAGCGCTGGTCACCGGACAGAGGGATCAAGACCTCTGCCCCACCCCTGTGGCAGTTCCGGAGGCTCAGGGTGAGAAGATGGCGATCACTCCCCAGCCACAGATTACAGAGTGTATGGACTGTTCAGAGGATGTTATGGATTATGCACCCCCAGCAGAAGTGCTGGCAACAGGGCAGAATGCTAGCCATCTCTGCCCAGCACTGGGACCAACTGTGGAGTTCCAGGGAGCCGGGGCGGTTGGCCCCCCTCCCCAGCAACAAGCTGAGGTGGTAAAGCTCGTACTCCCAGCTGAATCACTGGCAGCAGGACAGGATGCTACTGGCGGCTGTACCCCACTACAGCTTGAGCGGATATCGGTGGATGGGACTGTGGTCTCCACTCACAGCAACCCAGCGGAAGAGCTGGCAACAGAGCAGAGTGCCCCAGGCCTCTGCTCTCAACTAACAGGAGAGGGGGTTCCTGTGGTAGTGGATGGGACTCCGATCTCCACGGACACAACCCCAGAACATGGTGCGGCACTGAGACAGGAGGATGTCGGCTTTGCTTTGCAAGCACCGGGGGATTTTTACCTAGCATCAGTGGATGGGACTGCAGTCTCCACTGGTATACCCCAGGAATGGTGGCCAGTTGGCCCAGATTCCCAACGGCATGATGAACTGAGCCCAGCCACCCTGTCTTCTCTCCAGCGGCTGAAAGGACTCCAGGGAGAAGGGCCAGTCCAGGCCTCTCCCCAGCGGCAGGCATGTTCTCTGAGAGAGGCAGAGATTGGCTGGGTGAGTAATGCTCTGTTTGGGACAAGTTATCTGGGGTACTGGGTGGGTACCGGAATTGGGGTCTCTCCCAGTGTTAGTCTCCTGCCAAAGGGGGAGATGTGTGACAGACCTAGCCGGGACAGGGGCTTTTGGAGAGGACTGAATGCAAGCCTCTTGCCGTCCGATTATGGGCCAGGACCTCAAAACAGGAAGGCAGATGGGTCATCCCAGCAGACAGTCCTGGAACTTTAAGACTATTTTTCCAACATCCTCGAGTTGACCCGTTTGGGTCCCACTGCGGCTGTTGGACTGTTTCCCAGGGGAAGTAATGTCATGGACCTTGAGATATTAAAATGTTTCTACTTGACATCTGTTACACAGGAGAGGGACATTCAATGCAAGGACATCGGTTATTGAAATGCTAAGTGGAACCAGCTAGAGAAATACCTTTTATTGTGTTCTGCAGGTTAAGAGCGGGTGTCGGAGACGCTCCGTCTGGCTAAAAACTATGGATTGAAGGTTAATTGAATCTAGATGTATGTGTTTATTGTTCTAAAGGTCAGAAGCCTCCTGTCAGCTGTATTGAATTAGCATTCTATTGTCTAAAGCAATGTAACCTCTCAGAGGTAGTAATTAAGTAGACCGGGTTATTGTGTATATTGATTACCCCCTGGGGCTTCTGTCTCAATACACAAGTCTTTCTATCCAAGCTATTGGACCAATCCCTGTTGACAATTTCAAGTCCTCATTTGCATGGTCAAGGGGGACCTGAGTGAAGACTGCATATACTTTACAATTGACCAATAGGAAAGCGGTTGTTGGGAGTGGGATGTTCCAAATTCTGTATAAAAGTGTGCTGTGTAATTGAAAATAAAGAGTCCTGTTGGAACTTACATACAGCCTGCCTGGTGTTTGTTCTTAATGGGTCCGAATGGCACATAGCTGTAATTCGGATCCCGGAACCTTGGATGACTGGACCATCAGACTTTTGCAATCTGCAAGCTGACTCACTGGTAGCAGAGGAGTGTCGGGAGAGCAGGACCTGGGCGAGCAAGGGTCTCGTCACACAAGGGATGTTTACATTGCTTATAATAGGAATAAAAGTGATCCAAAAATGTATTTTTGGGGAAAAAAAAGTGTCAAACTAAAATAAAGTAAAATGAACAATAAAATATATATATTTTTTTAAAGCGCCGCTGTCCCTGTGTGCTCGCACACAGAAGCGAACGCACACGTAGTCCCGCCCACATATGAAACCGGTGTTCAAGCTACACATTTGAGGTATCGCTGCAAATGTTAGAACGAGAGCAATCATCTTGGCCCTAGACCTCCTCTGTAACTAAAAACATGTAACTAATAAAAATAATTAAAACGTCACCTATGGGGATTTTTAGTAGCAAAGTTTGGCGCCATTCCACGAGCGTGTGCAATTTTGGAGGGCGACATGTTGGGTATCTATTTACTCGGCGTAACTTCATCTTTCATATTATGCAAAAACATTGGGCTAACTTTACTGTTTTGTGGGTTTTTTTAAGCACAAAACAGTTTTTTTTTTAAAAACGTGTTAAAAAAATTGCTGCAAAAATACTGTGCAAAAAAAACATTATATATTCTTCTTTAGCAGAGACCCTAGAGAATGTAATGGCCGCCATTGTATTCTCTAGGGTCTCTGCTAAAGAAGAATATATAATGTTTTGGGTTTCTATGTAATTTTTTTGCAAATAAATGATGATTTTTACATGTAGGAGAGAAATGTCAGAATTGGCCTGGGTGCTCCAGAACGCTTGATGGTGCTCCCTGCATGTTAGGCCTCTGTATGTGGCCACGCTCTGTAAAAGTCTCACACATGTGGTATTGCCATACTCAGGAGGAATAGCAGAATGTGTTTTGGGGTGTAATTTCTGGTATGCATATGCTGTGTGTGAGAAATAACCTGCTAATATGACAGAAACGAGAATTATTATTTTTTTTTTTACAGAATTTTCAGTCTTTTTTCTTTTATAGTGCAAAAAATAAAAAAACCCAGAGGTGATCAAATACCACCAAAAGAAAGCTCTATTTGTGTGAAAAAAAGGACAGAAATTTCATATGGGTACAACGTTGTATGACTGGGTAATTGTCATTCAAATTGTGAGAGCACTGAAAGCTGAAAATTGGTCTGGTTAGGAAGGGGGTTTAAGTGCCCAGTGGTCAAGTGGTTAAGGTGCATTTGGCCTGCATGCTTCTAAGTTCCTTCACAAGTTTTTAAAGCTGCAGAAGGATTTATATGCATTTCTGTCACCTTCTAGGGGCAGAAAAACTATTTTGGAACAAATGCCTAACACATACAGCATACATTACACTGTTTGAGAAGACTCATTAAAGCGGTAATAGACCCAAAAGCAAACCTTTATTATATTGCAACTTAAAATGTGGGAGATGCGCTGACTGTGATGGGATTAAAAAATGAACCCACAATAAAAGGGAATGAACTAGGGTTGCCCCTTTGTCTTCAAGCCAAACCCAAACACTTTAGCAATGCCGTTTTTTTTTTAGTATACACTGACTATGGGATAACAGACTTGGGACATCGTTGGGCAGTCCAAAGAAAATAGTATTGCGGCGTGCATAGTGCCTTCTCACTCTCCTGTCAGACCCTGTTCTGAGCCACATTCATGTCTGAATAATGTGTCTGGGTTTCAAGGGGGCTGAAACCTGGACACATGATTCAAAACCCGAACTGTCTGGGTGAATCCCGGACAGGTGGCAACCCTAGAATGAACCTGTGTTAATGCAAGGAATTGTGTGTATATCCTGGTCTGTCTGATGAGTATCATTGCCAGATATACATGTAGATAAACACAAATAATAATAAACCTGTGTGAATGACAACAAAGTGTGCTTGAGCTTATCTAACCAATCAAGGTACAGATAAATTGTGCAAAGTATCTATAAAAAAATAAATCTAAAAATCACTTTAAATACAAATAAAAACAAAAAGATGAATGAATCAGAAAGTGAACTAAAGAGGTCCACAGTCTCATTTCACATATCATCACATTTACCCTGGACTTCACCCCGGGCCAATTCCTATTGCACCATAGATCGCTACCCAAAAAAAGATTACTACAAGTCCTTAGCCATGCATATAGTTAACGCTGCCAGACTTTGTATCCCCAGACATTGGCGCTTTACTCACACCCCAACAGTCAGGGAATGGTTGGCAAGGATATCCACCATAAAAGAAATGGAGGAACTGATCCACATTTCGCAAAACAGGATTCATAAATTCCCAACCACATGGGCTTGTTGGACCCATCTCTTATTTACTGACATACCATCAGTATGTCTCTCAGGGTTGACGAGTGAATGCGGCATTGCCTTCACTGCTGTATTTGGGATGGTGAGGGGGTGGCGGGTGTGGATCCACTCGTGACCCCTTATTATTCTCCCTTTTTTTTTACCCCCCTCTCTCTACTCTACCTTATATTCGCTCCGTTTCTCATTTATTCCCGGTTTCTGTTCCCCCCTCCTCCTCCTCTCTACGGTGGACCCTGTACTCTCTCTCTTTAACGAGGGTACCTCTATCTTGTTTTTGTTATACGCTACATTAAGATACGTTTGCACTCTAGATTTTGATCAAGATCGATCCAATACAACTCCCCCTTCCCTCGAATCTATTGAGGGGGGGTGGGGGTGGGGAGGGGAGAATTGAAAATGTGATCCTCCGCCCTTCTACGCTAAAATTACGACTATGTATCTCGGTCATGGTCGTTTAGTTCCTGTTTGGATTTTTGTGTTGTATCGTGGTATTGGTACATTTTCTGTCATTATGTTTTATGCTGTCATATGACAACTACTTTGACATGTGTGTTTTTCTTTTTACCGAATAAAAAAAATGATAAAAAAAAAAAAAAAAAAAGTGAACTAAAGAACAATCCAAATAGATTAGGATGCAGATCCCAAGGTGTACGGTCACTTCACAGACTATGGCATGAAAACACCACTGTGCTCGAAGGAAATTCGATTGGCTGCTTACTGTGTTCCTCTGTATACATGATTTTATAAACGGTAATGCACCATCTGTCTTCCTTCGACTTTTACATTAAACTACGAGCTGAGAGTTGGTTATCCACTCAAGCTACTGCAGGTTGTACAGTCTCGTCAGCCGTGGATGAGTACACACATTTACTGATCCATCAGTGTCTGCTGTGAGCCAGTGTCAATCTTAAATCTCTGCAAGCTGGTATACAGAGGAACGCAGTCCCAAAGCTGTGGATCAGCACACACGCTCAGTGACCCGTGTGGGTCTGGTATACAACCAACCGAATTACCTTTGAGCACAAAGGTGTTTTCAAGTCTGTGAGGCGACTGTACATCCATTTTTGGGTTTAATACCACTTTATGTAGACTTTAATGGAACAATACATAATTTCTTCTCCAATCTGCTGCAACTAAATGTGGTAATATTAATTGTATGTACTTCTTAAAGCTCAACTAACAAATCATATGATTTTCTTAACACCAGATCGACAAAAGATGGCATACTCCACGAGGAGCATGGGACAGTGAAGAGCATCTTTTACAGGCCACAGAAATACTGACTTCCATGTTTGATGCAATCAAGAAAAAATTTCCAAGCTGGTCAAAAAGCCATGTTATGAAAGGTAATCATCCACATTATCAAATGTGTAATTCGTGGAGATTCAAATGCTCAAATATCCAGCAAACTGTATGTATAAAATTATTGCATATCTTAAAAAGAACAGGTCATGTTAAATTTGGGAGCGGTCAGTGCTTTATGAAAGCCGATTGCCTCCTTCATCTTTCCTAATTGTCATCACTAATATCTAGCAGAGGAATATCTTGTTGTATTGTAAATGGTAAAAGTAAAAGTATGCTTTAAACTAAACCTGGTAGCAGCAGGTTCATCGTTATGCCCCCTCCTTCGCCTTACCATAAAAAAAAACAAAAAAAAAAAAAACCTTCCAGCGCTTAGTCCTGTGAAAGCTCGGAGCAACTCAGGGCTTATACAGAGGTTCCTTTCTATCCGCAGAAGAAAAGACGAGATTATAGGGTTGAATTACTGAAGGCAAATAGACTTCACTTTGTAAGTGAATCGTATGCAAGAAAAAAAAAAGCGTTTTTTGTTTTTTTATTTTCTTTGCACATGATTTGATATTTTTTACAAAGTGAATTTTTACCACATTCACCAAGCTCTGGGGGACAAGCTCTTGTAAAGTACAATTGCCCTTGCAAAGTGAACAGTCTATTTGCGTTTTCTAGGCACAAAGGACATTTTGTCCTTTTTAAACTGTATTGGCAAATTTTTATACAAATATAACTTTTTTTTCTACAGGTGCTTTAGCAGCATACAACATGGGTCCAGACAGCGTTTACAGTTTTGATGCTGTTGACAGTCGTACAACTGGGGCAGACTACTCGAATGATTGTGTTGCGCGGGCAAAGTTTTACAAAAGAAATGGATTCTAAAGTCCATGATGTTGGTTTCGAACATTAAAACTACACAATACATAAACAAATTATGAAATAAATTGGCAAAAAAAACATGTGTGTTGTACTTTTCTTTATTAAAAATATCATTACATATAAAAATACAGTAATAACATTCTCAATATGAGAACACAGAGTAAAGAGATAATTATATAATTCATGAGATTATAGAAAAGCTCTGTATGCATACATTTCACTTCCACATATGTACTGAGTGACCGTTGTAGGATATGGTATTCTGTATTCCAAAGTGACCAAATACAATACAAATTCTAATCATACACAGGACAGTTTTCAGATAAATGTAACTAGCTGATAATCACAGAAATAAGTGAACAGGTCAAGGCAACATACTACCAACTGTTTCTTTCAAAGTCCTAAAACAATCAAAGCTATGGGTGGCAGGTTACCTTGATCTATGCCATCAACAGCTGGAGGCTACATATAGCTGTGTGTACGGGCAGCATAAGATTGGATACTCAATGACTCTTTGTTCTACCACGCATTTCACAGAATGCCTACAGTGTATTTTTGTCACTTTTTAGGCTACTTTCACACTGAGGCGCTCTAAATGTTTGAAAACCTCTTAAAGGGGTTGTAAAGGTACAATTTTTTCCCCCCTAAATAGCTTCCTTTACCTTAGTGCAGTCCTCCTTCACTTACCTCATCCTTCGATTTTTTTCCTCCCTGGTGTGGAGTGTTGTGCTCGCCCCCTCCCTTGGACTACAGGAGAGTCAGGACACTAAGTTGCAGATAGAGAAAGGAGCTGTGTGTTATTGGGCGTCCTGACTCTCCTGTAGTCCAAGGGAGGGGGAGCACGACACTCCACACCAGGAAGAAAGCCTTGCATTACTGTGTGGAGTTACAGACAGAAGAGCAGGAAGTGAGGGTTTCTCAGAAGAAATAAGGACATTTAAAAGCAAAATGGAAGGATGAGGTAAGTGAAGGAGGACTGCACTAAGGTAAAGGAAGCTATTTAGGAAAGAAAAAAACGTATACCTTTACATCCCCTTTAAACACGAACACTGATAACTGAGAGCTGATACCTGCGAGATGCATACCGGGATCATCCTCATTCAAACCCGTGCAGTGAGCAGATGGCACGCTTCCTAGCTACATGCTGAACACTTATGAACACCATCTACTAGCAGCAGTCTTTAAGCTAATCTCCACACACAATTTCTGATCATGCAACTGCAAGATTAAAAAATAGGAACAGTCACTGACAAATCCAAACTCCAATACAAGAAATACAAAAAACGTCACTTCAGGATTTGATTATGCTTCTCCTTCTTTCCATCATAAAGGTTTATGCTATCCTTTCCTTCATAATCATCATGTTAATGGTATCCAACATTTAAAGTGTATGCTACTCCAACATTTCACATTCCTCATATGTGGGTCTGTGTTATCGTGTACTTGTATCCTGATCCCTTTGCTTTTCTTCCTTTTGTATAAAATACCTGGTGATCCTGCCAGTCCCCTGCCTTCCTATTTCAAAGTGCCCATGCCACGCATTGGAAGTACATCTATCCCAGAATGGTCAGTTTTCTTCTTTGCATTCTATCTGCGCACAGCCTGCCTGTACTCCCAATGGTCAGACTTATGCTGACACGCCCCCTGCACAAGTAAGATCACTGTACATACGTTTCTTTGCCTTCTGCTGACATACCACCCATACAGTCTTCACCCTTAATTCTCTAAGCCCCTTATGTAGTTGAGAACAGCGGCCATGTGATCACATATTTAAAAAAAAAAAAAAAAAAAAATTGTATTTATAAAATGTGTGTATGAATAACTTTTTTAAATTTTTTTAGAAACAAAAGGTCATTGGATAGGCAAACAAGCAAGCAATGTGCATTTTCATGTAGACAGGATCGGCAGTGGCATGCTACCTCTTTATATTGCAGGTGTCCTTCAGGCTGGGTTAACACTTATGCAAATTGGATGCAGATTTTTCCGAATCCAATTCGCATGACAGGAGACTGACCGGCTTTCAATGGAGCCAGTTCACACAGCTCCAGGGCAGCCACGGACCGCACTGGAAAACGATCCTGTGCATCTTCTGGTACGTTTCAGGTGCAAATTCATCCAAAAATTCGGACCCGACTCACACCTGAAAAGGAGTACAGGGATGCACCGGAACCCCTGCTGTGAGCTGCGGCCACAGCTAGTGTGGAGTGTAGGAATTATATGAAATGTAGGAATTATATGAAATATGTGATTGCCATATTTCTGTAACCTCTGCTTCTTCAATCTTAAAAATGAAAGGGGCATGCGTACTATTAAAGAATGTGCCCTCCCATCCTGTAAGCCACCTCCCAGAATGACAATGCAAAAGACCCTTGATTGCCCCACACTACTTCCTCTCCATTGCAGAGTCCTGTTATGCAGAAATAGATTTGAGGCGACTATCTGCCTGAAGTTTTGGGTATTTGTTCTGTTAACAGTGCATAATGTACAATAAGTAAAAGGTTTTCTTGTACTGGGGGGGGGGCAAATAGTTCTGAATGTAAACATGAGGATTCAAAGTTATGGCATCACAAGTAGTGAAGATGCAGTGCAGCATCACAATAGTCTGTGTACGAGTATAGAAACAACCAATCGTTTCTAGCAGTTATACAATATCATAGTTGGGGATGAATTTGTTACATCAAATAAATCGTGACTTCCAGATTAGTCATGACTCCCCAACAGAATATCCAGTAAAGCATGGGGGTTACTCGTTTAAGATATCACAAAGTTATTATTTTTTATGATATGCACACACTTCTAATTCAACCTATAAACATTTCTCCAAAATCCTGCATTAAAAGTTTCTAGTTGCTTGACCCCTAGAAAGGCTACAATTACAGTAATCAGTTTTATACTGTGTGGAGATATAACACAAATAAGTAAATCCATGTATATGTGCTCCAATAACAGTCCAAAATCAGCAATATAAATCTGTTGCAAATATTACAACACTTTACTTGGCAAATTATAAATGGGACTTTAGCCCCATTTTATGCTACTTAAAAATCTTCCCCGCTTACACTTATTAGCATTTATCTCCTGGGGTAAGCAATAATGAAGATAATATTCATTCATTTTTTATTTATTTTTTAACTCAGCATGGTGTCACCTCCTCCTTGGTGTCTGGGGATTTCTGATGTTTAAGAAAAAATTATTATTTCCACAGATATTGAGTGCAAATGGTAGGAATAGAATAATAGCTGCCTGATATAGATACAAAATGAAATCTCAAGTTTTCATTTAACAGATCTTGCAACAATTATACGCTACTAAATGCTGGGAAAGTACCAAAAGGAAGCGCTTCATATTTTATCTCAAACACATCACTTCATGAAGTGTATAAAGTAAAGCACAAGAACCAACGCCAAGTAAGAAAAACAGTGTTTGCATGCTTCCATATAACATCAAATAAATTACTTATCAATAAACACAATTTAATAAATAAAATATAAAAGGCATAAAACACAGGTATGGTTTCCCTGATAAAACAGATTGCGTTGAATGAATGTTCAGTGTACTAATACAGCAACAGAAGCAGCAAAATGACAATTGTTGGTTCTTCCAACATGGAAAGTTTTTGTGCCCCAAAGCACACTTACACCTTCGATGGTCCCTGGATTCGGTTTCAGGACTGAAAAACAAGATATGCCAAACCTTCCCACTGCTCCAAAGCTACTTAGAACACCTCTTTAAAACGACTCCATCGTACAGACTTTAGTCATGTTTTTCTTGTGTGATTGTTGTGAAAGATATCAACTGATGTTTCGTAGCAGGGCCGCAAGTCGTAGTCACAGGAGCCAATAGAAAAACGACTCTATAAATACAGGGCAAACAGTTCACTATATAACAAAATAAAAAGTTTGCTATGTTAAAGTGGATGTAAACTCCCAATCATGAAATTTGAGCTGGGCACACATATCTCCAGTGTTTTCTAATCACTCTTCAAAGCCCTAAGTCCCGTAGCTTTCTCCTGCTCCGTTCTGTTATCAGCATGATAACTTCTGACAAGTTCTCTGTCAACTGTGATAAAACCAGGCTGAATTTAGTGTCCGGGTGGGTGCTATAAACAGATTAGCAGAGAGCTAAATGGGTTTTACTTTCTTTTTAGTTCCCTGCAAAGTAAAAGCATATTGTGCTTACAGAGCTCGTGATGTACCCTGCTGGAGGTCGCATCTTGTGGCGCCCCTTTTCCACCCAGGGTCGCGGACTCCGCCTCTGTGACTGTCGGGAGTCACGCAACGTTAGTCCTGTGCATGTGCAGGGCCGTTTCTTAAAGGTGCATGTGCCAATGACATCATCGGCGCACTACAAGGTAAATATCACCTAAATGGCGCACGTTTAGGTGATATTTACTGTACCTATAAGGCAAGCCTCATTATAGGATTACCTGTAGGTACAAATTCCGCATTGGGGGGTTTACAACCACTTTAATCAAGAATTCGTTAAATGGGTGAATCTTACAAATATCAGGAGTGTCAAAGAAAGGTTTCTGCAAAATAACAAATTGGTGACTGACTTTTTAATCAAAACGTCTTTTCCTCATTGGTTCATTAACTATGAAAATGTTAATGTCCTTACCTGAGGTTTCTTAAAATAGTCAAGACCTCGACCAATTTTAATCAACCAGCCGTTGTTGAATCTATCACAAAAGAAAACAAAAAGTAAATTTTACAAAATAAGAAATACAGAGCATACATAATGAATATAACTGAATTCTACCACAAACATGGTTTTCAGTTCTTGTGGAATTTATTTTTTATAAAATAAAAAACCAGCATCAGTCCTGGTTTTCTAAAAACTATAGCTAGATGCTCACCCAAACAAAAAAACAAAGGCCAAAAGTTATCATAAACAACAGGTTATAGCTGTTGACAAAGAACAGGAACCATCATCTTACTATGTCCTATGCTGCATAGGGGAGAGCGGAGAAGACAGGGCGGTCCCTGCACAGTGGGCGGGGACCGCCCTGTCATCCGCCGGCTCAGCGGGGATCAACGGAGCGACCCCCGCTGAGCAAGCGGAGGTTCACGGGGCGGATAATTACAGATCCGCCCCGTGTAAAAGGGCCCTTTGTTTCTCATGAAACTAAATAGAAAAAATCAAAAAGTATCAAAATACTACCCTTAATAGATGGAACCTAGTTCGTAGTTTACCTGACAGCAGCATAGACAAAAATCACTGTTAGCCCATTCCTCCTATGTCAATTCTAAGTCCTCTTATAAATGTTTATTGAGATGGTATTGGGTTCCAGAATGTCTTCATATAACCAATGAGATCAGGACCCTGTTGGAGAGGTTGTGGGCAGATGGGTACCATCTTACACCTATGGCAAGCTTTTCCTATTCTCCGACCTTTCTGGGTGGAAGTCCGTAACCTAATTATCAGGGTGACTCAGCACCAGATAGCAGACAACCCGCTTTCTATGCTATTTCATGACACATATTTGTCCGTAGGGACCTATAAACATTCACTGATGCCTCGCCTTCTTAATGCTGGAAAGTGTCTCATTCTGAGCCATTGGAAGTATTTGGTAGTTCCTACAAATTAGAGAATGGCTACTGAAGGTGCAGGATATAACGGATGCTGAGGAGTGGAGGCACCAATTTACTGATAACTACACCAAGTTCTAGAATATTTGGGTTTTGTGGATAGATTTCCCCTCCTCTGACATGTATAGACACAATTAATACAGTGATTATCTGCGTTTACTCAGACAAGTGTCGAACCTATCGCTTTTTAATGTAGGATCGGTCGACCAGGGAACAGCTAGAATGGACATTGTTTCTGTTCCTATTACTATTTTTTTCTGGGAGCTGGGAGGGCTATTTTGCTCTCCCTACTGCCCTTTGTGATGCATCTTCCTCCATCTCTCTTTCCCTGGCTCCCTTTCCCTTTATATTAAATTCCCTAAGACTGGTTCTATAATTTAAGGTCTGCTTTCAGCATTGTTTTGTAAGTTTTCTAATGATAAAAATCCTTCCATTTAGATTGCATGCCTTTAGAGGTATTGTATAACATATGGTCCTGAAGTCTTATGTCGGGAGTCTTATGTCGGGAATGTTTGTACTGTCTTATCTTGTTGGAAAAAGCAAAAATAACGAATAAAAAAAATACTACCTTAGTGACTAAGCTAATAGCACTCATTAGGTAGTAGACAACAGCATAAGTATATATATATATATATATATATATATATATATATATATATATATATATATATATATATATATATATATATATATATATATATATATATATATATATATATATATACATATACACACACACACACACACACACACACACATACATATATATATATATATATATATATATATATATATACACACACATACATACATATACACACACACACACACACACACACACACACACATATATATATATATGACATACAAAGTTTGAATAAAGTAAACCATCTTAACAAAAAAGATCACTCCTTTTCATTAAAAAAAAAAAAAAGGCCACTCATTACAAAATTGAAATACAATCCTTGTTGTTAAAATTGGTAGGTTTGGCAGACGGACTTTATAGGCACAACACAGGCATCTCTGGCATCCAGAGGGCTGTCATCCCAAACGGAGATACTCAAATAACTTCTTGAGACAAGATACTCCTTGAGGCACTTTCTTATGGATCTTTGCCAATTTTGATCATTGGAAATCTAGCTTTTAAATGCAAATGTCGGGCTGATGGGCAGGTTATTAGCCCCCTACAGATTGGGGATCTTTGATGACTCCATTTGCTGTCCCTTGTTTTTAAGCTTGTTTCCCTTAGTTTCAAAGTTATTTTGAAGACATATCTATGTACCTATGGTGTTTTGTTGATTATGCTCTCCATTTGTTGTTTTCACGTTTTACCTTCCTAATAAATTGCATTAAAACTCCTGAGGAAGTGTTTCCACGCGCAACATGTCGAGTTAAGCAGTATGCGGCACACCGCCTTGGTCAATAATTAACCTACTAGTATACTCTATTATAGGAAGTGACGTTCTGTCTTCACTCTCTGTATACTATAAGAATCCTTACACTTATGACTTTTTTAGGTGGTGCATTACTGTTCTAAAATGTTCTGTCTTTGTGAATAGTTAAAGTTATTATTTTTATTTTATATGTCCCTTTTATAAAAGCATTGAATTTTAAACATCCAACTGTGTCTATAAAGTCCATCTGCCAAACCTACCAATTTTAACCCATTATCTCGGGACGTGGCACTGTGTACCTTTTATCATATCCACAGTACCACTGTGATGTGACCCCCAATCATTCACAATCCTCTTGTTACTACTACTACATGAAAATGAGCACATACTATCATGGAGTGGCAACGATTCAAGAGACACTTAGCGTTCGGTGCTATAAAAAGTGACAGGGTGCGTTTTTTTTTATTAATTTTAATGGGAAACTGATTGGGACAATGGGAGGGCTGTATAGTGAAAGTAAATGTTATTTTCATCTGACCCTCACAGACCCCCAGAAACCCTTCCATTAGCGATCCACAGGCCCCAGGTTAAAGGGGTTGTAAAGGTTAGTTTTTTATTTTTTAAATAGGTTACTTTAAGATAGTGCATTGTTGGTTCGCTTACTTTTTCCTTCCATTTCCCTTCTAAATAATTGTTTTCTTTGTCTGAATTTCTCATTTCCTGTTCCTCCTCAGTAAGGTGTTCAGTAAGCTGTTCTAAATGACTTTCCACCGCTCGGATGATGGTGAAAAGCTTACTGAGGAGAAACAGGAAGTGAGAAATTCAAATAAAGAAAAAAAACATTTAGAAGGGAAATTGAAGGAAAAGGTAAGTGAACCAACAATGCACTAGCTTAAAGGAACATATTTAGAAAACAAAAGACGAACCTTTACAACCCCTTAAGGATCCCTTAAATCTTAAAGCATTACGATTGTATTTGGGATGTGTTTGAGATACTTCTGGTGGCCTTTTGAGTTGCTTCTGATCTGTGCATAAATATTCAAACCCAAATCAATGTTCTTTTGCATGGGGAGACTTGTATGGAGCCTTTGTACACCAAATGCTGCTATAAATACTAAAACATATGTTAGGACCCAAGATATCAGGACAATATCAAATGCCAGCTGATACTGAATAAAGAGGATTCTGGAAATGCAACAGTACTTTGTATCAAATACCAGTAAGCAAGACAGATTTATGTTAGTTGTCTACCTGATCTCCCGGTCGTGGATGGATTGGGAGAAGCTGAACTCTAATATAACGCCATAATCCAAAAGGGAGATTTTTATCTCTTGCAGAATGCACATCTGTTGATCTTTCCCATTTTCCTGCTTCAAATACAACAGTAAGAAAACTTGACATGTTTTAAGCGTAAACAAAAATAAATCTGATAAAAATAGAAATTATATTGTTTATAATATACACAACACAATGCTTTACAACAAACACAAACAAATATGTAAACAGCCTCTGCTTAAAGCGGAGGTTCACCGAAATAACATCTATATCAGACCAACTTCTTTATACTTCTGTACATACCGTATAATCTATATTTGCAATCTGGCTTCCGGGTACTTCTCCCCGCGGGAGTAGGCGTTTCTATGCCGAGGAGGAATGTCCTCTGTGAGGTCGCCCAGATGATTGACGTCCTTTCAGAAAAAGTTCCCCCCGGCGGATAAGGCCCCGCCCCCGCGTCACGGCGTTTACGAAAGAAGCCGAACATGAAGAAGTTCTATACGGTGCCTGCGCAGTTAGCTCTATACGGCTCCTGCGCACCGACTAGGAGCTCTGCATGTTCGGCTTCTTTCGGAAACGCCGTGACTCGTGACGCGCCTACACAATACGAGGGGCGGGGCCTTTTCCGCCGGGGGGGGGGGGGGAACTTTTTCTGAAAGGACGTCAATCATCTGGGCGACCTCCCAAAGGACATTCCTCCTCAGCATAGAAACGCCTACTCCCGCAGGGAGAAGTACCTGGAAGCCAGATTGCAAATATAGATTATACGGTATGTACATGTTAGAAGTATAAAGAAGTTGGTCTGATATAGATGTTATTTGGGTGAACCTCCGCTTTAAAGGAACTTGTGAGAATCATCAAATTGAACCCGTCTTCAGCACCTAGTGTAAGCAAACAAGAACACTGCTGTTATCTGAATCATACAAAAATATATAGCCCTTTATTTCTATAAAACAGCGAGAATATACAAAATGTGTACTTGAAGTTCTCTTACACTATGCTTAAGATCCAACATCAAGACAACATAGTGCAAGAATAAAAAATAAAAATATAAAACACAAATCTGCTACCTAGGTGTCTTATTTATCACTTCCCTTCTAAAGCCATACTAAGTCAATTTGCACATCCTGACATAACATTTACATTTTATGGATATTATGCAATCCCCCTTTGTATTAAGTTAGTATTGCTACCCCACAAGTGGGCAACAAAACAATCCATTTGCCCTTTTAGCGGCTCTAGTTTTTAAATTAATGGTGTGTTGTAAATGCACTGGTATATGCCCATTCTGAATAGTTATTTAGTAATTATACGAAGATTCGCAGAACATCTGTGCATCCCCAAGCAGGCAAACACGGCCCTTGCACTAACGTATGCTTAAAGCAGAACTTCAGTCATTTTTTCATCTTTCCATCTATTAACTCTTCTGCCCTTGTTTTAACTTTGGATAGTAAAACATTTTTTTTCTGCCAGTAAATACCTTATACAGCCCACTTAGCCCATGTTGAGCAATGGGACATTTATTGTTTTTTCTTTTCTTATACTCCCAAGATGTTCACTGATGCGGACACGCAGTTGGTGTTTAGTTTTACCAACATAGTTTTTTTGCACGGGCACTCTAATATCTAGAGAACCCGTGCCATTCCACAATTCAAAAATAGTTTTATGTAATAGATCTTATGCCGGTCCACAATATATCGGTTCGATAAACAAAACTGCAGATATGCCAGTATTCACACGGTAACATACCATTCATACGGGGTAGGTCAGTGAGACAATTCCTAGAGGGAGTTTGTATAAATTCAGATTATCCCTGAAGTTTCTGGCCCCTGCAGCAACTAATAGAGGTCTTGGGCCCACAATCTCAGACATACCAGGTGACTGGGTCAGAATGTGCCAGTGCTTGGTTAGCATTGCACATACCTCCTCCCATTGGGACCCATAACAAGTGATAATACGAACTGGAGCAGATTGCTGCAGGGATGGATCTTTTTTACGTGTGATCAGAAGTTCCTCCCGTTTCCGTGCCAAGGCCTTTTTGCTGGAGCATATTATGGGAGTATCCCTGCTCACGGAATCACCCATAGAACTCATCCACTTCAAGTCAATAGTCCTTGTCCACAGAACAGTTTCTGCATATACACAGGAACTGCCCTGTTGGGATACCCCTAATAAGTGGTTTAGAGTGATGACAAGAGGCCAACAGAAGAGTGTTGGCCGCTGTCTCTTTCCTGAAGGTTTTAGTCCCTAGTTTCCCGCCCTCAATGAAAATGGAAAGGTCAAGGAAGGAAATTTTATTGTGATCAAAAGTATATGCAAGTTTGATCTTTTTATTATTTGTATTCAACACCACCAGGAAATCCTGCAGTACTTCAATTGATCCATTCCATATAACCAGGATCATCGATGTACCTCAGCCATAGCCGAACATCAGTACATTAGGGACATCTGGGAGCAGTAGACCAAATCCTCCTCCCACCATCCAAGATGGACACAAGTGTAAGCCCCATGGAGTTTCCCAGAAAGCTGAAAATAGTTATGGTTTAAAGCAAAAGCCATGAGATCAATGATGAAATCATTTTGGGCACCCATGGATGAATACTTTACTTCCAGGAAGTGAGCCACCGCAGCCATGCCCAATTGGTGGGGGGGGGGGATGGAGGTGTAAAGTGACTCAATGTCGATACCGACAAGGATGGCTCCACTCTGCACTACCTTTAACCGCACATCTCTTGTATCCTGGGACATAAGATGGTAATTCTGTCAACATTCCCTTAATTAGGGCATCTAAGTATTTGCCAATTTGTTGCAAGGGTCCTTTGAAGGCTGTTATTATTGGCGTTCCTGGGGGATTTGTTAGGTTCTTATGTACCTTGAGGATTACATAGATGGTGGGGGTATTATATTGAGCCACCCAAAAATAGTCCCTCTCCCTCTTGGTGATAAGGTCTGCCCCTTATGCTAGGAACAGCTTGTAATTCAAAGAGATGAACAATGAGGGGAACAAGTTGCTGCTTGGTTTTATATTATTATTATATATACACACCGTTTGCCCAATTGCCACATAATCTCCTGCTCATAGGTGTTTTGCGACAGGAGAACCACCTTACCCTCCTTGCCACTAGGTTTTATTACCGGATTAGGGGCCTCTCGAGTTCTTTCAGGGCTAATCTATCATCAGATGTGAGATTGTCCGTACCTGTTGTGGGCCAGAAACTTAAGGGATAAATCTGGTGCAATCTAAATTTGTACAAACTCCCTCTAGGAATTGGCCCACTGACCTATCTCTTTGAGATTGGTATATTTCCAGGGGTACACTGCCGTATCTGCAGGTTTGTTGATCGAACCGATAGATTCACAGATGTGGATAAGCAAAAGGACTATTACATAAAACAATTTGTGAATTGTGGAACGGCATTGGTTCTCTAGATATTAGAGTGGCCGTGCAAAAACTATGTTGGTAAAAGTAAACACCAACTGCGTGTCCGCATCGTTGAACATCTTGGGAGTATAAAAAACAAAACACGTTAAGGTTCCCATAGTGACCTTCCATAACGCTTGTCCGGACGGTCTCAAGATAAAAGGCTTCTTTGTGCTCAAAAGAGAAGTATGTTTTTTTTTTTCTAGATTTATACTTACCTAGGTGGATGCAGCATCGTCTGTCCCCCGCCGTCTCTTCACTGAGAACCGAGCCACCGAACATTGCCGATGGCTCGGTTCTCTCACCTCCCCGAGTGGAGAGCTGCTGCCTGTCAATCGGCAGCTCTCCTGCTCTTCTCCTCCCTGCTTAATGGAGCAATGAGCTGTGGAGAGGCGAGAGTGGCTGTCTCAGCGGCTCACTAAGAGGCTGAGACTGCCATCAGTCCAGGCAACTGGTGGATTCAGACTTCCTAAGTCAGGTCAATGTGCTGCCTGGATTCCAGTGACATCAGTGAAGAGCGGACTTCAGACCGCTCTCCACTGAAAACAGGTCTTAGGAGTGCAAAACTAATTGGACTGGTGTGACCCATAGGAGAAGCCCAGCCTAAAAAGCTCAGGCTGGAACTTCTCCTTTAATCTACCCAACCGCAGAGATGACTTTAGTACAGCTCCTCTGGCTTCAAAAAGGGACTCAACACTGAATTAAAGGGGTTGTAAAAGGTAAACGTTTTTTTACCTTAATGCATTCTATGCATTAAGGTGAAAAAACTTTGACAATACCGGCCTGCCCAGCCCCCCTGTGAAAGTCACGTGCCATGAACGTGCTGGCATATTGGTCGGGTTCCCGGCTCATTCATTGGTCGATTGAAGCAGCGCAGCCATTGGCTCGTGCTGCTGTCAATCACAACCAATGCTGTGGTGCGCCGGGGCCGAGTGAAGACATGGATCAGGGCCACTCTGTGATCCATAGCTTGTAGTTTCTAATGGAACTAGGAGCACTCTCTCCCTTATATTGCCTCCTTATGTGAAGTGAAGTGTCCTGAAGAAGCTCACGTGACCTAGTGAGCAAAATGCATCGACGTCATCATGTCATCTTGCCCATCCTCCAGACCACTCCATGAGGCATATCCACCTGCCTCTCCACAATGATTGCTAGAGCCTGGCGGCGTGACTCCATCATCCTGAGACAGCACTGTTTCGGCCCGTGCACAAGCGTTAGCAGTGGCTGGGGATATAACACAAAGCCGATGGATGTCGACAGGAGCAGCTAGTGACCTTACACAACCTCAATGTGAGATGGTTATTGGGGGTTGATTCCCAGGACTAGAACTGTTCATATGAGCTCCCTCATTACTATGCGGTTCGCCCAGTGAAGACTGTGTTTAGGTGTTCGCTGCTCTTGCTCTCCCCTGCTGCTCTGCTTTCACCTGCTTGATGCGTCTTCCATAAATGTATGCTTTACATGTGCTGATGGGTGACTGCACTAATGGTCGTGTTAAAGTGGATACCAGCATAGCTCTGTGATATTTTGTTTGAATGGCCACTGGCACTGCACTATCTCCGATATTAACCTCTGTGTCACCACTTAGGATCTCACTACACTCTGTGGAGGATCATCAGATCATCAGAATTGCGACCCTGTGGAGGTCTAGCCTAGTATTTCATAACATACAGTACTATCTAGTGTCTTACCGCCGCCTCAGTAGATTAAGACGTACCACTGATCTCTTTCCCCCTGTGGATACCCCCACTTATCAGCTACTGCTGATCTCCATTTCATTTATAGCTGCTATTTACCTCTCTGCTGCTAGTATCAGTGTGTGTGTGTGTGTGTGTGTGTGTGTGTGTGTGTTGGTGTGTGTGTGTTGGTGTGTGTGTGTTGGTGTGTGTGTGTGTGTGTTGGTGTGTGTGTGTGTTGGTGTGTGTGTGTTGGTGTGTGTGTGTGTTGGTGTGTGTGTGGTGGTGTGTGTGTGGTGGTGTGTGTGTGGTGGTGTGTGTGTGGTGGTGTGTGTGTGGTGGTGTGTGTGTGGTGGTGTGTGTGTGGTGGTGTGTGTGTGTGGTGGTGTGTGTGTGGTGGTGGTGTGTGTGTGGTGGTGTGTGTGTGGTGGTGTGTGTGTGGTGGTGTGTGTGTGTGGTGGTGTGTGTGTGGTGGTGTGTGTGTGTGTGGTGGTGTGTCTGAACCATCAGGCTATGTTTTTATAGTACTTGACAACGTTGTCAGTTGTGCTTTTGTAGTGAAGGTTTTGGTGTGCTATATCAAATGTAATATGTAATTTTTTTTAATAAAACTGAGCTGTTGTAATGAGTTCAATTCATCCTAGCCCAAATACAGTATATGACCATAAATATTGATAAACTTACTTCATCTCTTGAAGTCAGTAAGTTGATTTTCTTGATCCTGGAAGGCCCCTTAATAAGCATTTCACAAAATCGCAGAAAGTTATACAGCTGTAAAAATAAAAACAGTTCAAATGAGTATGAAATACAAACAAAACAATCTTTTGCAATCAACTATTAATACAATAATGATTTAATCTGCAGCATAAACAACAAAAAACATCCAATATGTCTTTGTTCATTTACATAATGGGAAACAAAAATAGTCACATAATCAATTTTTTATTAATTTTTTGGTCATAATTTATAGGTGTCCTGTAGGCACTCCTACAGTATATTAATCAGCAACAGCAGGGATCTACACTGTAAAATTCTGATTGACAAAAAGGTTGAAATTAATATTATTGAAGATTATCAATGGGATCTGTCAACATGCAAGAGAAGCCATATCGTTTTTTTGAGGAGGATACATTGAGACATTTTTGTAACATTTACCCAGGAAGTAATATTTATTATATCTCTCGCATTTTTACAGGCTTACTGTTCAGGTATTTCAAACACATAGTTCTAGATTCTGCTTAAAATGGCTATGTCTGTATTAGAATAAAATGGGGTGGAAAAATTAGCAATTCATGTCAGCAATTCTGTTGTATTTTGGGATACTCAAGAGTTTGGTTAAAGAATATAATATGTGCTCCTGCTTGTTACATACACATACTGTTTAGTAGTATTATACACTAAACACGCTTGCTGCTTTCATATAATGGGCTCAATTCACCAAGAATCAAATACCACATGAATATTAGAGTTAGAATAACTGCAATATTTATCTCAAATGCAGTAAATTCACACACACAAAAAAAAAAAAAAAAAATGTTAAAGTGTTACTAAACCCAGGACCCTGCATTCACAATATCTGGTCTCCCACAGTACACAGAATATGGAAATGCAATTATTTTAGTAAATATAAGTAAATAGTAAATATAAACCGCTAAACACCTTTTCTCATCAGCAGTATATAGAAGTCTTGTGACTTCTACGAGTGTCTGGTTAAAGCTTGAAGGAGGAGTTTTCATTCTACTCTGACTGTCCTATGAGGCTTCAGAAAACAACACTCTCTAGCAATACACACCAAACTGAGTATGTGCAGAGTGCCAAGTCCCCCCCCCGCAAGGCTCCGTTCTATCATGAGGTGGATTGGGGACAGTGGAAGAGAAGAAAGGATAAAACAGCCTTTTTACACAATGTGGAAGATTAACCCCTTAGGTTCCAAAGAGAGTATAACAAGCATGATTTGCTGCATATACACACTGATTTTACTGTTGTGGGTTTAGTAACATTGTAAATCTTTTACTTTGCTGTATTTACCATGTGTTGCGTAGTGTATCATTTCAACCTCTAACCTTGCATACATTCTGGGACATAACTGATGATTGTGTACTCCTCTTAGAATGCAGACTGAATAAACTATATTATAAAAGGTTTGCATTAGATTTAAAATAGTATAATAAAGCCAAACTCCGAATTTTGGGGGTTTTGGATAGAGAGAAGAATTGTTAGAACATCTGTCAGGTTTTATTACTGTCTGGGATGATTCCCTCTCACTTTCTGTTACCAAGACACCTATATTCAAAATAAAAGGAGAGAAAATGTCACTGGGTGAAGACAAGGATAGCACTAAAACCTGACAGAGGATATTACTCTTCCCAACTAAAAGAGAAAACATTGTTTCTGTTGTGGTCATTCCTGGTTCTATTGAGGAGATTTCACATTACATCCTGTCCCTGGGACAAGAGGCGAGGAGGAATCTAAAATACAGCTTCCAAAGAGCTCCAATACTTTTCACACTCCCGAATTGCAATTCCTGATTAAAGGTCAATATGATTTAAATACAACATTGTTTTCTTTTTTTTACAGAACTTGGGTTTATTAGTTTGTATTTTATGACTACTCAAACTCCTAATGTAACTTCCAGAATAGCTAAATCCTCATTACCGAACCGTGCAATGGAAGCAGACAATTTGTCGGACTTTCTGGTCTCCCAGGCACAAGCTATTAGTTTACAGGAATGGTATAGCGCCAACAGTTTGTGCAAGGCTTCACAAAATGGAATGAGACAGTACAGTTACATTAGAATTTTTTTTAATTCTATACAAGAAGAATCAGAGGGCTCTGCATGGTCAAAGCTTACAATCTAAAAAGGAAGGCAAGTTATGTCACTCATTCATGGTGCAGTTAAACCGATTTGGAGTCCTGAAAGAGCCAGCTGCCATAAAGTTATACGGTTAATGACAGCGCTGTAATAGGTTTCCCTGGTGTAGGACCGCATTTAGAGGCCAAAAACAAATCACCATTGAATCTGAGGTTTCTAGTGCTTGTCACCAAGGTAATCTTTTGGAACCTAGCTACAATGAAATACTTGAATATAATCCACACAAGCACATTAAATATAACTATACAGGTAGCAGTATAAGCACATTTCTATCTCCTACAGCAATGGAAATATAGACAGGCTTCGAATATATATATATATATATATATAATTCCTATGTTTGAGAATAACTGCTGCCTCCTGGACAACCCTGTTCACACTTACTTGATGAGTGTGCCGGATATATGGGTCCTCCACCCACACTTCTGTTAAAGTTTCATCCACATATGGCTTGAAAAGGTTTTCATAACTGTAACCCGTTGCATTTTCTACTATCTTGATTTGCTTGTGATATTTTCCCTCTGTGTCAAAAAAAGTGTTAATAACCAGAAGAAAATTAATCTGGGCTACAATATGAGTGCATAATTCAGGCTAAATTACATTATACAGTGATTCTAAAGCCAGAAGATGTATTACCTTAATGCATTATGGTAGAAAGCCTTCCACTAGTTGTTCCCCTCACCCTTTTCCTAAATACCCACCGCAGTCCAGCGCTGTGCCTATCTTCAGCAGCAATGGCTCTCTCTTTCTCGTCTCACAGGCTCAGAAAAAGCAGTGGGAGCCATTGGCTCCAGCTGCTATCATTAAAAAACTGCGAGGAGGAAGCAGGGGGTGGGTCTGAGTTGGGCTGCGTGTGTCAATAGACGCTAACAGCCCAGGTCGGTAGCGAGCCCACAGGTGCACCACCATAGGAAGTAGCTTTCATTGGGGGCACACCAAAAACAGAAGAAGCTGAGAGCGCTGGTGGGGGACCCCAAAAAAGAAGGTTCGGGGCTGCTCTGTACAATACCATGTGCATACCACATGTTTTTACAACTGCTTTAAACTGGTATTAAACCCAAAGCCAAAAATGTAACATATTGTAGCTTACCAATCATTAGATGTGGTAACTTTATAGGCCTGTTTTCACCTGGTGATTTAACAAATAACACACCTCCCGTATTAGGATGCCAACAATCTGGATGAAGGAGCACACAGAAACCTTTGGACAGCAGCATTGTCAGTCTGGGGGAGGGGAGTTTTTTATGTATGTATATATGTATGTATGTGTATATATATATATATATATATATATATATATATATATATATATATATATATATATATATATATATATACACACACACACACACACAGGGCTCAAAATTTCAAGTCCTGAGCTACTAGCCAGGCCTCAAGAGTTACTCGCCACCAGTTGCCCCACCTAATTCATACACTGCCCTGCGCCTAATTGCACCTGTAAACACGCCCTCGTAGATTATCTCATGGAATGACAATGTTTTATGCAGAATCAAGTTACAAAATTAAATATTACCAACAACAACTTTAACAAAATGGGACAGGGCACTGGGGGCAGACCAGAGGGACAGGGCACTGGGGGCAGACCAGAGGGACAGGGCACTGGGGGCAGATCAGAGGGACAGGGCACTAGAACTGGGTCTCTTCCCCATCCTCTTGCCGTCTCCTCTGCAACTCCCATCCATCCTCTCTCTCTCTCCCATTCATCTCATCATCAGGAGCCTGTGTGTGCGGCTCCACGCTTGCATGTTCCCACTTCCCCCTTTTATTCAGGCTGGCAGAGAGGAGAGGAGCTGCAGCACAGCGGGAGGAAGTACAATCCAGCGCTGAGATCCACACAACTGCACAGCCATTGACACCATAGCACAGCGCACACTGCACAGCACACAGCACACACTGAGACCAGTCTGCTCACAGTGCTCAGGCTAAACTGTTGGACACTTACATAGAGCACAAGGAGAAGAAAACTGCACAAACTAGAAGGCTGCCGCTCTCATGTCAGGGCAATTAACTTTCAGTGAGCGCTGCACCGGAGTGGTAATTTTGGCAATCCTCCACCTGACTCATTACTTTCTGCTCTCCAGCTACATTGGTCGGGCCCGGGGGAGGGGGGCAGGCTCAGAGAGGTCATACTGTTGGGTCCCATGGCTTAATGAGAATTGTAAGGAGAGCACCTGTGTACTGCTCTGCCTGGCTCACCAGACTACTTTTCCCGAGCATGCACCTTTCCTCTTTGGCCGCCAATCTCATCGGGACTCTAAGTGTAGGCACAGATTGGAGGGAGATTGGTCATGTAGCCCTGCCATCACTCGCCCCCAGCTTAAATCCACTCGCCAAATGCTAGTAGGCGAGTGGAAATTTTGAGGGCTGTATGTATGCATGTATATATATATATATATATATATATATATATATATATATATATATATATATATATATATATATATATATATATATACACACACACACACACACACACACACACACACACACACACATAGTGATTTTCTCCAGGGCTTCCGGGTTCTGATTACTGCGGGACTGGGCGTTCCTATCTCTGGGTTAGATGATTGACGTCTGGTGAAACAGTTCCCATGTCGCACAAGGCGCGTCACCAGATTTCCGTAAATAGCCGAGCTGCAAGTCGGCGCTATACGGCGCCGACTCGCAGCACAGTCCCGCAGTAATCAGAACCCAGAAGCCCTGGAGAAAATCACAATATAAAGGTATGTACGGAGAAAAAAAAAAAAAAGACCTGCATAATGTAAACGTCGTTAGGAAGCTGGATGTAATGTAAGAAATATGTTTTTAGGGTGAACCCCCGCTTTAAATGGTTTGTCTCAACCCCCTAACTGATACATCTGCAGGATAGCTTGTTCTGATGTAAAACTACAGACTTACTGGCAGGTTCACTAAGTGATAAGAAAATAATAAAAGCCTAAAAAGGAAAACTAGTACGGCCATCACATTTAAGAATTAAGTTGCAGCATAAAAAATAAAAATAAGTTTGCTTTTCAGTTTAATATTGCTTTAACTCATCATTAAGAGTGAATTTAAGATAAGGTGGTGGCACGGCAAATGAAAAATAGCATATCAGGTATGTTCTAGTTTTTCCACTCTAAAATTGGTCTGCAACATATTTTAATTTTCCTTTGAAGCAATCCAGTAAAAAGGACTAGTCTAAAGCTTCCTATACTCATGAAGATCAACCCATTAGTGATGTTTCTTTCTCAAGAAGATATTGATATGGCCAGCCACACTGATGGCAGAAAGGCGGTCTGAATGGGTGCAAACCATTCAGATTGCATCTTACATCCACACTGTCCAATGTGCAAGCAGTTACCTTTTATATTTAATTTGAGACATGGCTGAGATTTTTCTGCAGGGTCTGAATTTCTTCAGAAGTAATATCCCTTAGGGCAGGGGTCTCCAAACTTTTCAATCAAAGGGCCACTTTATTGTCCTTTAGACTTGAGGGCCGGATTGTGGCCAGCGGGGGCAGAAAATGTCACAGGCCCAACATCAGTGAGAATAAATATGGCCTCAGGGTTGGTGGTCAATAGGAGGAGTATTCCCTCTATTAGTAGTAGTATGCCATCATTGGTATCCTTGGAAGATATAGTGCCCTATTGTTGGTGTCAGTGGGAGGAATAGTCCTTCATATCAGTGGAAGGAATTGTGCCCCAAAGGCCGCATAAAGGCTAGTAAACGGCCACATCTGGCCCTCGGGCCATAGTTTGGAGACCCCTGCCTTAGGGAGTATCTCAATAAAAATGAAATTCCTATTCCAGAGGATGCATAAAATGTGACTTATATCTTTGCAGATGCAAATTAGCAAGCCAATCACACAGACAGAAAAATGTCAATTCTACTAGACACAGCAGTAAATGAAGAGAAATCTCTCCAAAGCAAACAGAATTCCCATCTTGGAGAGTTGCAATAGGAATACATGTCACCACAGGTAGATTTTGTTTTCCGTCTCTGTGACAATGGACCAACCGGGACCAAAAGAGGGGCACCTCCCCCCAGTGGGAAGACAGCACTTAACAGAAGATCTAACCTACTCTATCCAAAACTGAAAGAAAAAGAACTGCCACTACTTACGCTTTAAGATCTACCAATGTTTCTTATATAAGCCAGACAACTAAGAAAGCACAAAAACTTAAAGGGACGATGAAATGTACCTACAGACCCGCTGATAGTCCAGAAAAATCTCATAAGGTAGAACCATCAAGTAACAGAATTAAAAGATGACTTTTTTATTAAACAAGAACAATCATCACATGTTCCCTGAAAACGACATTGTAAATATATCAGAAGATGACATTTAACCTTCTTTCTCTTTTACCACATGATGTTTAATTTGTTCAGCCCGGTCCATGTAGCTTCGCAGTTTCTGTCTATAATGCGTTTTCTTTGCGTCATCTTTTGTGCCTAAAAATAAATAAATAAAATGTGTAAGACAGACAATGTTTAAAGGAAAGCTATACAGGACATTTCAAATAATAATAAAACAAAAAAAACACATGCCCCTTTCGGGTGCCTATTCCGATCAGGTCCATCTGTCCGTTTTTTAGGAAGACATAATTGGAAAGGTCTGTTCTGGGTAAAAACAGAAGAGGAGCAGATTGGGGGCAGACGGATTTAAATCGGCAATAGAGTCCATTTACACCCTTGAAAACAAGCAGAATCGGCTCGCGTGCCGACATCGCTGGATCCCTGGTAAGTGTCCTTATGGTAAAAAAGTCAGCAGCTATAGTATTTGAAATTGTTTGGGGAGAGACTGAAGCTCCTCTAATAATTATGCGACCAGAATCCGTGTGCCGTAAATTGCCTCCAGGATTGCTCCCGTTTCTTCTTGCTGGAGGCGGTCATTCTGTTGAAGCCCAGAGCCCCTGAGCAGAAGTAAATCATGAAGGGGAATGAATCTCATTGTTTCAGTTTCAAAAAAGTTACATTCCTGGAATGCCAGGATTACCAACTGTCACATTTGCTTGTGTCCTCAACCAAACTGTCCAACCATCAAATGGCTGGTGTCCCAATTGGTCACATGTGCAGCACTATTGCAGTTGCAGATCAAACAGAAGCAGCTTCCTCGGCTGTAAAGTATAGGAGGGTTTAAACCCCTGGTGACAGCGATCGCAACATTGAAATCGTGCTACTTCACTTGAAGTAACATAATTTCAAAGTAAAGTGGAACCTCGGATTACGAGCATAATCCGTTCCAGGAGTATGCTCAAATCCAAAGTACTCGCATATCAAAGCGAGCTTCCTCATTGAAGTCAATGGAAACAAAAATAATTTGTTCCGCATTGACTTCAATGGCACGCAATGCCGCATGTGGCCAGAGGCGCCGGAGAGCCTCGATAACGCCTGAAAAGTCCCAAGGACACTTTGGCTGACCTCGGAAAGACTTTGTTCCCGAGGTCAGCCGAGCTGTCCTCTGGTCTTTTCAAACGGCGCTGATCGGCTCTGGCGCCCCCCACCGCAGGCCAAACGTGGTACTGCACACCACTATGGCCTGAATCGTGCTCGTTTTACGTGACACTCGCAAACTGAGTTACGATTTTTAAAAATACAGTGCTCGTATTGCGAAACGCTCGTTAACCGCAATCCGAGGCTCCACTATAGTGCTACCTAAAAAGACATCTGTGACTTCATGCAAGTCGCACCTGAGCTTGCAAAAAAGTAGTGCAGGAACTACTTCTAAAATCTTGACCGCTCCCAATGCAGACAATAGAATGCAACTTGTCATGCAAATTGAAACTGTCAAGTCGCACCGGTGTGACCTGGGGATAATTCTGCTTTAAGGCAGTAGGAAGACCAGCCTCTGTTTAAATGGCTAAAAATAGAGCATAACTGAGCATGTGCAGAGCAGGGTGAGACAGTTTATTCGTGGATTTTTAGCAGTATAGGCACTTATTTTTATGGATTAACATAGCTATACCTACAAAAGGGGCCATTCTGGAGCAATTTTTTCCACCGTTTTGGAAAAAATAAGGGAGGGTTATAACCCCTGTCAGAGTTTTTTACCATCTATGTTCTATTGGAGAGATTTTCCTTCACAACCAAAACAGGAAATGAGGAAATTCCTCCAAAGACAGTGAATCCCTTGTTGTCACCAGAACTAGTGTCCCCAGGACAAATAGCGAGGGTGAATCTCCCTAATGGGGGCACAGACAGCATAAGCACCCAATAGGTGTTCTAATCCCTCTCCACTCTTTTTGTTTTAGTACTGAACAAGTTTTGCCTTTAGTTATCGATTGACATTTAGCAGCGGGCAGGACAAAGCACAGCTTTTCTATAAAAGTCAATCTTTTAGCTAGATTTAGAGAGAGTTAGGCCGGCGTATCAGTAGATACGCCGACCTAACTCAGAATCTGCGCCGTCCTAAGTTTAAGTGTATTCTCAAACTAAGATACACTTAAACCTAGCTTAGATACGACAGCCTGCGCCGTCCTATCTTAGGGTGCAATATTTAGGCTGGCCGCTAGGTGGCGCCTCCGTTGAGTTCGGCGTAGAATATGTAAATGACTAGATACGCCTATTCACGAACATACGCTTGCCCTTCGCAGTAAAGATACGCTGTTTACATAAGGCGTTTTCAGGCGTAAAGTTATTCCATCAAATAGCTGGCCTAGTCAATGTTAAGTATGGCCGTCGTTCCCGCGTCGAAATTTGAAAATTTTACGTTGTTTGCATAAGTCGTCCGTGAATAGGGCTGGACGTAATTTACGTTCACGTCGAAACCAATACGTCCTTGCGGCGTACTTTTGCGCAATGCACACTGGAATATGTACACGGACGGCGCATGCACCGTTCGTAAAAAACGTCAATCACGTCAGGTCACCCCCCATTAACATAAAACACGCCCCCTCATCCTCATTTGAATTAGGCGCGTCGGCCCTATTTACGCTACGCCGCCGTAAGTTAGGAGGCAAGTACTTTGTGAATACAGTACTTGCCTCTCTGACTTAAGGCGGCGTAGCGTAAATACGGTACGCTACGCTGCCTTAAAGATGCGCGCCCCTACATGAATCTAGCTATTTATCTATATCTCGAGTTCCCTATACTGCTGGACCTAGTGATGTGTGACAAGCACATGATTAATGCCTGCCTATAGACTCACCGGTCACTTTATTAGGTACACCTCGCTAGTACCGGGTTGGACCCCCTTTTGCCTCCATTCTTCATGGCATGGATTCAACAAGGTGTTGGAAACATTCTTCAAAGATTTTGGTCCATATTGACACAATAGCATCACGCATTTGCTGCAGATTTGTCGGCTGCACTTCCATGATGTGAGTCTCCCATTCCACCACATCCCAAAGGTGCTCTATTGGATTGAGATCTGGTGACTGTGGAGGTCATTAGAACACAGGGAACTCATTGTTATGTTCAAGAAACCAGTGGCGAGATGATTTGAGCTTTGTGCCATGGTACATTATCCTGCTGGAAGGAGCCATCAGAAGACGGGGACACTGTAGTCATAAAGTGATGGACATGGTCAGCAACAATACTCAGGTAGGTCGTGGTGTTTACACAATGCTCAATTGGTACTAAGGGGCTCAACGTGTGCCAAGAAAATATCCCACACACCATTACACCACCACCACCAGCCTGAATCATTGATACAAGAATGGATCCATGCGTTCATGCCAAATTCTGACCCTGAAATCGTGACTCATCAGACCAGACAACGTTTTTCCAATCTTCTATTGTCCAATTCTGGTGAGGCTGTGCGAATTGTAGCCTCAGTTTCCTGGTCTTAGCTGACAGGAGTGGCACCCGGTGTGGTCTTCTGCTACTGTAGCCTGTCTGCTTCAAAGTTCGATGTGTTGTGCATTCAGAGATGGTATTCTGCATACCTTGGTTGTAACGAGTGGTTATTTGAGTTCCTGTTTCCTTTCTATCATCTTAAATCAGTCTGTCCATTCTCCTCCGACATCAACAAGGCATTTTCGTCTACACAACTGCCACTCACTGGATATTTTCTATTTTTCTGACCATTCTCTGTAAACCCTAGAAATGGTTGTGTGTGAAAATTCCAGTAGATCTGCGGTTTTTTAAATAATCAGACTAACCCGTCTGGCACCAACAACCATGCCACATTCAAAGTCACATAAATCCCCTTTCTTCCACATTCTGATGCTCAGTTTGAACTTCAACAAGTTGTCTTCACCACGTCTAGATGCCTATTAGCAATTTGTGTTACGAAGTAATTGAACAGGTGTAGCTAATAAAGTGTCCGGTGAGTGTATACTTTAATTATACATATTCGTTGGGTCTTCCAATTATGAAGTGCACCTTTCTAAGATAAATGTAAGAAATGGCACAGCTGACCTTCCTGTTCTTATATTCTCTCATATTTCTCTAGGAAAGTTGGACTTACTATATATAATATACTAAAAAAATAAAGACTAAGCAACACAAACCACCCCCATTCAGAAACCTTTCATTCCCCTGTATACAGTCGCCTCATCCTCTACCCCCCTTAGTATCTCCCCTCACCATCCTACATACTGACCCTTCAGTACTTGTAGCAGCAGATCAATGCCTTCCTGGTAGCAGACCAAGCTCTCCTGGAACCTGCCGTTGTTGTCCAGCTCCACCGCCCTCCTGAGCACCACTCCTGCTGAATTCTCCATACCGGACAGCACAGACATAACGACAACGATCCGGAATCCCCCCCCACACACCACAGCTACAATGAATCACTGAGCGAACCAAAACTGAGACCTTCAAACTTCCGCGTTCCACAGACCGGAAACGGCGCAGGATCACGTGTCTGTGTGTTTGTGGATGATGTCATCTCCGTGCGCGGTCTTCTATGACAGGTCCTAGGAGAGAAGACAAGGGGGTTCCATGCTGTGACCTTGTGGGTGCGGAGCTCCTGACCGGACATCGGGGTGCCTGTCCCCAGCTGATGCAGGTAGATCGGCTCTCTCACATCGGGCTTATCCAGGGGTTCCCTGTGTGAGCCTCAATCTTTTAGCATTGACAGAAGGCTTCAGTACAGAGCACTACACCTTCCTGCCCAGGACAATTAGCAGCTTTCATCGCTGTCACATTTTAAATGACAATTACGCAGTAATGCGATGCTCTACCTAAACATTTTTTTCCCCATAAATGGAGCTTACTTTTGGGGGTATTTGAGCACCTTTGCAGTATTTATTTTTTGTGTTACAAATAAAAAAAAAAGAACAAAAGTTTAGAAACAAAATAAAAATAAAGTGTTTCTTCGTTTCTGTTACAAAACGTTGTAAATAATAAGTATGTTTTCTCCTTCACTGATGAGGTGGCACAGATAGGAGGTACTGATAAGTAGCGCTGATGGGCACTCATAGGTGGCACTGGAGGGTACATATAGGTGGCACTGATGGGCAGCACTGATCAGAGGCCCTGGCAGGCATCACTGATGGACACAGAGTGCTATCCCTAATGGGCAAAGATTTCCATCCCTGGTGGTCCTGGGTGGACATCCTGGGGGGCTGCACTGATAATCGGTGCAAACCCAATTTTCAGGAGCAGCCAATCAGCTCTCTTCTACTTGCGTCTGTCAGCGTGAGTAGAGGAAATTCTGATACATGTGAATTAACTACAAGTCCTGGCATCCTTTGTGGCTGTTGGCTTGTAGTTTTCAATGAACTACCATGACACTATGGTAATTCATTGAGTCTTCCTGTCAGATTGTATCTGCTTCCTTGTACGAGCAAGCCTATACACTGACAGATCTGCTGATTGCTGGTGCATGGTTTTACAGTCTCCTGCAACAAAAAATAACAAGTGCACATTTTTTTACCTGCAAAAAAATGTGCTTTTTTTTTTTTTTTATAAAGCTGAACTTCTCCTTTAATCTATCAAAAATTTAAAAAAGTTTTACCCATAGTCTTATTTAAAGCCAGTATTGCAAAATATTCCTGTAAAGGAGAATAATTATATACAGTATGTTATGTACTCTAAATATTACAAGACATCACTACAGTCCAGTGCAAGAGCATCAACATGGCATCATCCTCACTTATGCTCTGTGGGCAGAAAACAGGAGTAATGCCTCGTACACAAGACTGGTTTTCCCATCAGGAAAACTGCCATGAGAGCTTTTGGCTGGGAAAACTGGTCATGTGTATGCTCCATTGCAGTTTTCCCGACGAGAAAAGTGCAGGAAAAAAAAAGTGAACCAGCTTTCTTTTTTCCCGTCGGGAGCGCTCGTTCTGGTAAAACTAGCATTCGGAATGGAGATGGCACATTTGTCACGCTGTAACGGACTGAAAAGCGCGAATCGTCTCTCACCAAACTTTTACTAACACGAGGATCAGCAAAAGCAGCCTAAAGGGTGGCGCCGTTTGAATGGATCTTTCCCTTTATAGTCCCGTCGTACGTGTTGTACGTCACCGCGCTTTGGACGTGTGTATGCAAGGCAGGCTTGAGAGGAATCCCGTCGGGAAAAACTTTGTTTTTTTGCCTGCTGAGAAAAACGGTTGTGTGTGCGGGGCATAAGGGAAGTATATAATGTAACTTTTTCTTTTCAGGTATATTTTTGTTTATCGAAAATCTATAATTTTTATATTAAAATGTACTGATCCAGGCAAAATCTGTTTGCCTCTCGGGGGATCATGAAGGAATTTTTCCCTGCTGTAGCAAATTGGATCATGCTTTTCTGGGTTTTTTCGCCTTCCTCTGGATCAACTGTGGGTGAAGGATTGTGTATATGGGATTGTGTTATTATTATTATTTTAATTTTTTTTTGTTGAACTAGATGGACTGGTTTCTTTTTTCAACCTGTCTAACTTTGTACTGTTTTATATAAGGAAGTAAAATTTCATGTCTAACAATTAACTTTGTTTATTTGGACTCGGTATTGAGCAGCATCTGATATTTTCTGTAAAATGTCTTCATAATTATTAGGGTTGTCCCGATACCACTTTTTTAGGACCGAGTACAAGTACCGATACTTTTTTTCAAGTAGTCGCCGATACCGAATACCGATACTTTTTTTAAATGTGTCCCCAAATGCAGCCATATCCCCACATATGCAGCCATGTCCCTCTAGCCATGTCCCTCACATATGCAGCCATGTCCCTCTAGCCATGTCCCCCACATATGCAGCCATGTCCCTCACATATGCAGCCATGTCCCTCTAGCCATGTCCCTCACATATGCAGCCATGTCCCTCACATATGCAGCCATGTCCCTCTAGCCATGTCCCTCACATATGCAGCCATGTCCCTCTAGCCATGTCCCTCACATATGCAGCAATGTCCCTCTAGCCATGTCCCTCACATATGCAGCAATGTCCCTCTAGCCATGTCCCTCACATATGCAGCCATGTCCCTCTAGCCATGTCCCTCACATATGCAGCCATGTCCCTCACATATGCAGCCATGTCCCTCTAGCCATGTCCCTCACATATGCAGCCATGTCCCTCTAGCCATGTCCCTCACATATGCAGCAATGTCCCTCTAGCCATGTCCCTCACATATGCAGCAATGTCCCTCTAGCCATGTCCCTCACATATGCAGCCATGTCCCTCTAGCCATGTCCCTCACATATGCAGCCATGTCCCTCTAGCCATGTCCCTCACATATGCAGCCATGTCCCTCACATATGCCGCAATGTCCCTCTAGCCATGTCTCTTACATATGCAGCAATGTCCCTCTAGCCATGTCCCTCGATGCGGCGGCGCGATGCGGCGGCAGCGGCGGGGGGGAAAGGGGGGGGGAAAGTATTCTATTTAGGTATCGGGGGTATTTGCATGAGTACGAGTACTCCCGCAAATACTCGGTATCGGTCCCGATACCGATACTGGTATCGGTATCTGGACAACCCTAATAATTATACTTTGTGACTTGGGGCAAAAGTAAATTTCTAATACCAATGTTATTTTTATTACTATTTTTTTTCCAGATCTTTCTTAGAACATTAAACGCTGAGTAAATAAGAATGGCATTGGGATTCTATAAAGCTGTGCAATCAAGAACAGTAGGATTAAAGGTATATCTCAGACATTTTCATCTTTTTTGTTTCTGTGCTTGGTAGTTTACCTTGAACAAAGCTTTCTCTATTAATTAAAACATGTAAAAGTTTTCCTAGCCCATTGTTTTGCTTTTAGAGGGGGCTGGTCACATTAAATGTGAATCCTTAACATGTCAACTGTTCTCACACTGGAACCAGTATTGGCAAGTTACAGTATGACTTTCGGAGGAATTTAAGTCTTTATTAAATCTTCATACAAATTTACTGGTAACTTATTGGATTTTTATCTATATGACCAGATGTAAGAAAGAAGTTTGAAAACAAGTCTGGCAATCATAAAAGTATACATAACACATAACAATCAGTATGGTTATAGGGTGGATATGGAAAGGAAATAATAAAAAAAAAAAGGAGGGAGGTAGGAGGGGAAGAAAGACCAGCTCCTTAATAGGAGATTCACTCAGGGGGAAAAACAAAATGTAAAAGTCAGCTGCTACAAATCCTGTAACTGCCGACTTTTCTGGGGTCCTGCTCCTGGCTGCTCCTCTTTTCGAGTGCCCCCTACGGAGAGCCGCTTTCCATGGGCGCACTCGGGTGGGTTCACCCCCGAGTCCTGCTGCTGTGTCCATTGACACAGACATCAGAACTCGGCCCCACCCCCCGGCTTCCATGTCACTAGATTTGCTTGACAGCAGCGGGAGCCAATGGCTATCAATCTATCCAATGAGGTCCCCTGACAGCGACTGGAGCTGCTGTGCTCATCCCCGTCGCTGGAACCATCTGGTTCGGGTAAGTAAAAGGGAGGCTCTGGTGGGCTGCTGCACTACAGAAAGTTTTTGCATTAAAGCGGAGTTCCGGCCACAATTTCACTTTTTAAATATAAATACCCCTGTAATACACAAGCTTAATGTATTCTAGTAAAGTTAGTCTGTAAACTAAGGTCCGTTTTGTTAGGTTGTTACAGCATTTAGACACTTTAAAAATAGAAATTGACTGGGGCCATCTTAAGTGTGGGCATCATGAAGCCAGACTGTATGACTTCCTGGATTTCAGCCTTGCAGATCTCGCACATACTCAGTGCTGCACAAGCAGTGTAATAGGTTTCAGAACCTGTACTGTCCAAGTCACATGATTCTTCGAGACTGGGGAGTGCACAGACTCCTGGAAAGTTACACCCACTACATTCCCAGGAGTCTGTGCGATATAGGTTAGGAAGCATTAAGCACCTAGGTGCAGGAAGAGGGAAGATTAACTATTCTGCCTAGCAACAACACTTTGAAGGCATCTAAAAAAAAAAAATGTCTTAAAGGACTAATGAAATTTTTTTAAAACTACTGATGTAATGTTATATTTATGGGTGGAACTCCACTTTAAGATGAAAAACCTCAAGGGTTTACAACCCCTTTAAAGCATAACTTTTCTTTTTGAGTGGAGATCCTCTTTAAGCAGTGGGACACCTGAGAATGGAGGGGAGGAGAGACATGGGTTATGGTAAGAAGGAGATTTCCCCATTAGGGGTTTGGAGCCAAATATAGCAATGCCCCGCAATCATGTTTTTAAGGCTCCTCATATAGCATAGTCTCAAGAAGGCCATAACGTGTAAAATACACCATATCCCTGTCAGGAAAGCTCTGAAAGATCACTCGGCAGAGGGAATGCATTATGCTCTTTGTTTTGATTTAAGCACCACCTTGCACATTGGCAACCGGCAAGTCAGAGGAATCTTCAAAAAGTTCTGCACTTTTATATTTTCATTGGAAACAGTGAGGGTGGGAGGAGTAGTAATTGGTCATGTCTGAGACACCCCCCCCCCCCCCACTCCCTTCTCACTGGCTGTAATTTACAGTAGCAGAAGCCATAATCAATTTTTCCCGCCTTCTGCCACGTCATCCCCTTCTATTCTTCTGGGAGTGTCTAGTTGCTTTCTGTACTGGCCCAGCTCCTCTGCCCCCCCCCCCCCCGCTTACCTTCCAACATAACCTTTTCTTTAGCAGCGGGGGCAGGAAAATGCCAGATTTCAATGCTTGTAAGTCTGTGATTGGAAACTAGCATTCTCTGACTTCTGGCCTGCATACCAGTTCTGGGTCAGCTATATAATTTGCTTGTAAGCTGAATAGTTTTAATGTCACTGTCCTTGAATTAGTATGTGGCTCAAGAGTCAGAGAATTGCAGCCTCCTCTGGAGTATTCTTACATAGCAATATTCATATTTGCTTTTCTTTTGATGAATAATGCTTATTATTGCTAACTATATGTTTGGTATGCAGGTCTTTACAGAGCACCCTGCCCTGTCACTGGTATGGCCTGCCTCAATCCGCCATAAATTCACAAGATCTCGTCTTCCTGTAGAGGTGAGAATTTACCATTATCTCTTTTTAACTCGTATGTTTGCATGTAAATACTTCCCTTCAAACAGGTAAACGGCATAGAAGTGGTCAAAAGTATGTAAAAAAGTATTGTTTTCTGACTGGGATAGTGTTTCCTATCAATACAGTAATGTTTTAAAAGGCAATGTACAAAAAGTCAACAGATACAAGTATAAGTAATACAACACAGTGCTGTCAAGAATTGAGATTTGTAAATGTACAAGGCTTTCCTGTTTCTCAAAAGGCCATAGTCCTAATTGATGTATGTGGCTGTGTGTTTAGTGGCTGCCTGTATGTAACATTGCAATGTGCAGGATGTGTCTTTTAGAAAGATTACGGATTCCACGTCCAGCTACTCAGCACTGAACATACAGTGGGGAAAATTATTATTTGATCCCCTGCAGATTTTCTACATTTGCCCCCTTACAAAGAAATTAAGGCCCGGATTCACTTAGAAGAGCGCATCTTTGTGCGGGCGTAACGTATCCTATTTACGTTACGCCTCTGCAACTTTGACTGGCAAGTGCAGTATTCACAAGGCAAAGTTGCGGCGGCATATCGTAAATAGGCTGGTGTAAGCCCGCCTAATTCAAATGTGGAAGATGTGGGCGTGTGTTATGTAAATTTATTGTGACCCCACGTAAATGACGCTTTTTACGAACGGCGCATGCGCCGTCCGTGAAAGTATTCCAGTGCGCATGCTCCAAATTAACCCGCAAAAAGCCAATGCTTTCGACGTGAACGTAAATAACGCCCAGCCCTATTCGCGAACGACTTACGCAAACGACGTAAAACGTGAAAAAATCTACGCTGTTCCAACGTCCATACCTAACATTGGTACGCCTCATCTACGCCTCATAGAGCAGGGGTAACTTTACGCCGGAAAAAGCCTAACGTAAACGGCAGTATCTGTACTGCGTCGGCCAGGCGTACGTTCTTGAATAGGCATATCTAGCTGATTTACATATTTCTAGGTGTAAATCAGCGTAAATATGCAGTTAAGATACGACGGCGTAGGAGACTTACGCTGGTCCTATCTTAGAGAAATTTTGGCGTATCTGATTCTTTGAATCAGGCGCCAGGATACGACGCCTCAGACTCAGAGATACGACAGCGTATCTGGAGATACGCCGTCGTATCTCCTACGTGAATCTGGGCCAAAGGGTCTATAATTTTTATCATAGGTGTATTTTAAATGATGAGTTAACCAAAAATTCTGAAAAAAAAAACACATCATACAAATGTTATAAATTTGAATTGTAGTTCAGTGAGTAAAATAAATATTTGATCCCCAAGCAAAACATGACTTTGTACTTGGTGGAGAAACATGCTTTAAGGAACAGAATCTTTTTTTTTTTTTTTTTTTTTTTTTTTTTTTTAGGTTAACAAACACTTTAATGTGCTTCTTCTTGAGCCACTCTTTTGTTGCTTTGGCGGTATGTTTTGGGTCATGAAATATTAGAGCAAATGTATCATGTCACAGAGGGGCACTGTGGATACATCTATATAAAACACGTGCCGCGTCCTCATAGAGAAATGTGAGAAAAGAAAAAATTGAGGGGCCAATTGGACTTTGTAGGCACAGTAATGAACTATTTTTTAGAAAAATATAAAAAATGTATTAGAATTATATAAATAAAGTTGAATTCTAAAAATCCTTTTCATAACACAATCCTGGGTGGGATTCTATGCAGATTGTATCTTTTTATTCCTGCTTAGTATCAGTGTTGTGAACATCATTTTGTCACCTCTGTAGTCCCTGGAACTACAGAAGGGAGTATAAACAACACTGTAAAAGACAGGAAGTGGCTGTACAACACTTACCGTCATACAGTCTAAATATGAAGCCCAAAGG